>NW_015114465.1:89655-113511 GCF_001443285.1 Poecilia latipinna | reverse complement strand
AGGTGGTTGCGCGGGTGATGCCCGTGAGGCGGCCAAAAAAAAAAAAAAAAAAAAAAAAAAAAAAAAAAAAAAAAAATCCACGCACGCACATACAGGTATACCTAAACCGTCCATAATCCATGACATCTGCTATAATCCTGCTTGGCATTTGCGCACACAGCAGAGTGATTATAACAGGTGATGCCATGTTTAAAACTGAGTTAGACCGACTTTGCGTCTGGTAGCTAATGCAAGAATGCATGAGGGCGTGAAATTATTCGGCTGCAGAGTCATTAATGATGTTTATTGCTTTAATTGGGCAGAGCGCGAAGTGACGTTTTCAGACTTTCTACTTTTTTTTTTTTCCTTTCCTACTTTTAATTTGTGGAAAAGTTTGACAATGAAACACAACGTGCTGCTAAAGGTCAGGAGTCTTTATAGGACAGGAATTACCAGGAACATTTTCCTTTCAGAGAAAGTTATCTGCATCATCAGTTCTAACGTTTCTCTCCTTAGTGTTGTCTTACGTTCCTCTCTGATGCAAAACCAGAAGCACGTGGGAGCTCGGAGCCTGGGGTCCATTGTCTCTGCTGTCAGAATCACTGATGTGTGCAAGCGTGCATGTGTGTCCATTAAAGGCAATGGAAAAGCAGTTTTCCTACTGGGTTAAGTCCAATAACGCGTAGGGTTCTGCACAATTGTAGGATTGATGCTTATGCACCCACTGATGTTAATATTGTTCTTTATGAGGTTATTATAGCTGACAAAAACTGAAACTGAGAAAACATTTTTGTCAACTGAAATAAATAAAAGCAGTAATTAATAGGGAAAAGCTATAACTAACTGAACTGTATTTTGTGTTTACAAAACTAGACATCCTGAAATATCCTTTGTTTTTGTGCTTCTGAATCTATTTAGTAGCTTTTTGAACTGATTCCCCGTCAGCTGTTCGCAAATTACGGCACTCCATAAACCTCGTTAGCGGCACTTAGGCTAGTCTGCAAAATGGCGACAGCAACGTTTTGGAGGAAACGTCGGCTAGTCGTTCAATGATAATTGAGTCCATATATTGAAAATTGTGTCTTCTTTTTGGTATTTGTTATCCAGTCGGTAAAACTTTGATCTTTTGAATTAAAAATGTATGAAAAAACTCAAAATGCTACTAAAACTAATAAAAACTAAACAATATTGAACTAATAACTAAAAGAAAAAACTACTGTTTTAGCAAACTCACACTAAAAGCTAATTTAAACTTATTTAGACAAAGTCTCAATGAAATAAAACTAAACTATAATGAAAAACCCAAATCTGTTATAATCCTGGTTTATTATCAAAATTATTCCCATAAATTCTGAAAGTAAAAATGGCCATGTCAGGTTTCTGGAGGAAAGGAAGAAAAACAACATAATAAATAAATGAAAAAGTCTAAAGCTACCTTACGCTTCAAATACCATTATTTCCACACATAGACAAAGAACAAAAACAATATTTAAAGGGGCAAAGTTTTCCAACTACCTTGTAACTGTATTACCTTCAGTTGTTATAAAATGCTGTAAATATAAAAAAATGTCTTAAAGAGGCAGTACTGTGTAAAACTGACATTTTTTAGCTTTACATCATGCTGTAAAGTTACAGAGCTTCAGCTTCTTCAGATTAGCCCGCAGCAATTAGCAAACACCTAGTGAATCTACACGTCTGCTGAGCTCTTTGTTTGAGCCACTTCTCAGAGCAACTCTGGTAAACACGTCGTTAAAGGGTTAACCCTTTAACGACGTGTTAACGGAGCGCTGGTGTAATGACTTCCTGAGGGTGGGGTGTCAGAAAGAGCAGGAGTTTCTGATTGGCCAATTTCAAGGCTTTATATGACAAAGTCAATACTAAAGTTGACCTCATAACTTTAAATATGTAATACAATAAAAATGCATTTGCCTTATCCTGGGTGTGTTTGGGTTGCTTTGGATGTTTTCATTTATGCTCATTGCTTCATTCTTTTGTACCTGCTTAGTTTATTCTTGTTTTTTTAATTCCCTGTGCTTTTCTTCGTAGTCTTTGCTTTTCCTTTGGCCCAGTGTTTTCCCTTGATTACTGAGTATTTCTTCCTCAGCTCTGTGTTCATTTACCTCCTGCTTGGTCTCTCCGCTCAGCTGCACCTTGCTCCCAATCAGCCACCTGTTTCTCATCCAGTAATCAAGCGCCAATAGTAAACAGGCTCCTCGCTTTATGCATTTATTTTCATTAAAAAGGCTCTGATCACGCCTCAAACAGTGTCCATCTGGGTCTAACTTCAACCATCACTAATCATGTGCTCTGAGTAGGTATTTTAAATTGCCCCTTCCTCATTTGGTGCTAAGCTGCTACTTTACCACACAGCACTGTCATTTGCTTTTACCGAACTGGAATTGTTCATAAGCTCTGTTTCCAAAAGATTTTCCTTCTCATCCTTTTAGAAAAAAAAAATAAAGGGAAAATGTTTGGAGTTTGTGACATTCTATACTAGAGAAAAACCACAACCGGAAAATAAACTTTTGGCAAACAGAGGGGAGAGCTGTTTCAGTGCTGCCGTCACAAGCAGCTGATGTCACCTGCGAAACCTTCCCCACCCCATCCTCGCTCGTTTCTAGAAAGGCTGCGTCGCTGCAGGGTCGTATGACTGCCCTGCTTCTCCCTGAAGGGCACCACACTGACTACACGGGTGACTAATGGCCTCCTCCTTCAGCTTTATCTTGGCTGTCCTGTACATTAGAGATAATCAAAGGCAGATGCAGAATCATATCTACGGTAATCCAGTGAACACACGCTGCGCTCCCGAATGTGCTGCAGTCTATTGTTGACAAGGATTGCTTCATGCAGACAAATTGACAATGAGGTAAAGGAACCACGAACAATTCATGGCCAAACAACAGATGGTTCGACTGTGTGTAGCAGCGTAGCATCCTTCCTCTCTGCAGTGGCGCAATGAATCACAAGAAACCCGTATGATCCAATGAATCACAAAAGAACCCATATGGGAATAGAAATGACAATAAAAAAATGTATTTCAGTGAAGTATAAATCTCTAACGTCCTCCTCCAGCATGACGTTCTGCCTAGTAACATCAAACTAAACTGTTCTGGAGCCAAATCCAGGAAGTTTTCTGCAGGATGGACTATCTCTAATGCAAGAAGACAAAAAATATCAGAATTTACAAATTGCCAAAATCCAACAAAGGCTTTTTTTTAACCGATAGTGAACCAGCACCTTACCATATATATACATCCCTTCAATGCCTGTGTGTGACAGATGGACTTGGCTTGATTTATGCCTTTGTTTCATCATGTTTACACTACTACAATAGCTTGATCGCTTGTCTAAACACAAAGGACCCGGTCTGTCTACAACTGATATAAAACTCTGCTGGGAGGATCCTGACGCACACTGACGGAAAAGCTCACATTTCCCCCATCTTGAGATCTCTTTAACTGGCTCCCCATAGCATATGGTAAAAATTACAAAATCCTGGTTTTGACATTCAAAGTGTAGCATGGGCAGGCCCCTCTCTACATCTGTGATTTGTTTCAGCTTCACCCTTCAGCCTGGGATTCTCAGGAAAAAAGAAAACTCCTCAAATACTTTCAACTTGTCGATTTCTGTTCCTCATTACACAAAGTGTGGACACCACCATGTTAAATTTAATGTACAATTTAGACATTTTAAACAGCAACATAATATCACGCATTAACTTGGTTTCAGAATGTTTGTGTCCTGGGTTATTGCTTGCAAATTGTACGACAACTGAATCGGTCGCAGTGTTTTCCCAATCTTATTAGCTTGTTTGGGTTTATCGTGAGCTAACGATGTTAACATCACATTACTCATTCAGTTAATCTCAATAAATTTAATTTGTTTTGCACCAAAATAATTCAGTGATGTTTACATCATCAGACTGGGATCTTTTACTTAAGCAAAGAAATGGTGCTTTTTTTTTTTTTTTTTTTTGAGTGAGCTCTTTGCATGGGGGGAAAAAACATGTAAGACCAGAGAAGATTTGCTAAAACCTAAGAAACCAGATCTCCCTCTTCTTTGAAGAGCAGAGGACTGAATACAGTTCATAATGCCTTATTGGAGCCTAAGGACATTCAATGTATGATAAAAAAAAATTTTTTAATAAATGGAGATTCAACACATTAAATCAACATTTTGTCACCCAGAGAAATAAATAAATAAAACCAAACTCAAATCTAAATTGTAAAACTTGCCATATTTGTGCATCTTCTCATAAATAATTACATATATACTGAAGCTCTATCATTTCAGTGCTTTCAGTCCTCTTGCTCCTTTTCCCATCACTGAATACATTTGTGCCTCATTATGCAAATAATGGACGTCATCTTTCTTTGTTTGCCTTTGCCAGGCAGATATGAGCATTTCAATCTTCAGCAGAGCTACTCCTGCTAAAATGGACGTGGTTAATAAAGACATAAATTCAATTGTGCATGAAGATACTGTTCTTTTCAGACATGTAAGACTGTTATTGCAGTTGCATAATCTCACTATAAAAGTTCAACATTTACATTGAATGTTCGGTACAGCGAGGCGGGGGGAGCAAATAATTTCTACACTCCAAACAATTTCTGTAAAACAATTGCAACCATTTTTTGTAAATGATGCTTTTGTAATATTTTATCAGATTTTTGGTCTTTTAATGGATAATCTGTGATTTCCTCTTTGCTGAGGCTTAAACATGACATGATGTGGAGGTCCGTTTTTCTTTAAATTCAACAACTGTACAATACATCTGTACTTGGGAAGTTTTTATTTGCTCAAATATCAGGTATTTCAATTGATTAATGCTCTCACTGTCGTCATTTCAGTGTAATTTAGATCTTTATGATCACGTTAGGAGCCGGCTTGTTTCAGAGTTCACATGCAGATATTGCGTAAAGGGTCAAAGCACATACAGCACAAAGATGAATGAATCATTAGTGATGCTTCTTTGAATTGCAAACACAAGGTGTTAAATCTCCATCCTGACAGATATGGTTCATCTCTTTGTCATAACACAAGTCATCTGCATTTTGAAACCTCTGCCCCCCGTTTCTTTGTTTTATGCTGCAGCTTTTATGATCAAACCATTCATCATGAATCTTTCTCCAACCTGAAACTCATGTCACGATTCCAGCCTTAGCCCTGAAATGTTCTTTATTAAGGCCCTGCTGCAGAATTTGGCTAATGTTAATCTGTTTTTAACTTCAGCATGAACTGTGCAAATACTCTGAGTGAAGATAAACCTTAAGCAGAAAATTCCCCTTGCAGATCTTGAGGGTAGAGGTCAGCACTAGTGACCCAAACAGAGGCAGCTGACGTGCTGGAATCTCACTCTGATACTATCAAAGTGAGGAAAGTGAAAATGGTTTTTGCCTTATTTTAATTTGTGTGCGTAAAAACAAAGTCTGTTGTGGATGTGATTTAGAAATGTAAATCTATAATTCCATATATATATATTAATAACATGTCTATGTTTACAAGCTGAGGTGCGTGGAGCCAAATCTTCCCTCTCAGCCATGACCTGACGTATGAGGACTTTAATCTGTCAGTCTGTTCAGGAGTCTGGAGTTTAACTATGTGTGACGCTGGCGCTTACAGCACAGTACACTCTGAAGCTAGGAGTGGATTTACAGCAGGATAACGCCGGGGCCTTCACGGACGTATTTTTACCTTTGGCCTATAAAGAAAGGAAGACTGAACTACTGCAGGAAATACTAGGAGGACATGTTGCAACTCATGTTCCGGATTATTACAGTACGTTTGGTCCGTGTTTGAGTGCTTATTAGCGCTCGCAATACACGTCAACATGCGTGATTACAAGCAAGATGTCTGACGGCACCACAAATGTTTACTTGAAATCAACTTGAACAGTGTCGTCACTACATATGCGTAAAAAAGATCTTCATTTCCATGTATTGTTTTAGAAATGTGGAAATAATGAAATATCATTTTCTATAAACATTGTCACACAAACAGGATAAATTGTACTGACTGAACAAACTAGGAAAAGCTCGACTTATGTTATTGTACATTACTACAAATCTCGAAATATGTCCGTGGGATGGTATGAAGCATATAACACAACTACTTTTCCCTTCATTACAAACATTATCTTAACAGTATTAATTTATTTACTTTCACATTCATCTGAACCTGAGTGACGGCTCGTTCTTTTTCCACCGGGTTTAACACAAGTTGAGGTCTCTGCACTCTTTGCAGTTTCATCTTTTCTGGGAAGGCATTGCACAATGTTCAGGGGTTTGTTTATGGGAATTTTTTTGACCAATTTTCCTCAACGCACATTGGGGAGGTTACTAGATGCTGATGCTAGACAACAGGGCAGGTCAGTCAAGCTTTTCCCACACCGTGTGTTTAGATGCTGCTAAGTGGTGAAGAGTCAAGTTAGAGCAGGATGGGGCCATTCACAAACTGTTACAACAATGTCTTGGGTACGACATTGTCGAAAATGTCTTGTTGTGATGAAATAATACTGGAAGACATCAACTCCTGAAAGACAGCCCCTCTTTATCAAATTTTATTCTAGACACAGTGCAGTCAGGTACGTACCGACAACTGACATGGATGCATCGGTTGGGTTGCCGGGAAGAGAGGCATCACCCAAGATAATGTGTCTCTTCTGCAGCAGAGCCAAGTGGTGGCATGCTTTTCTCTGCAGTTGTTGGTGACATGCTGGGATGCAGCTGCTCAGCCATGGAAACCCAATCCATGAAGCTGTCTGCACTCTATTCTTGAGCTAACCTGAAGGCTAAAACCAGTCTGGAGGTCTGTAGTTATTGACTCAGCAGAAAGCCAGAAACACTACTCTGCTCTGCTCTGTGAATTCATGTTGCTCTAATCTTGACGGCTGAGTTACTCTCATTTTGAATTTCCACTTCCACTTTTTATAACTCCGCTAATAGTTAGCATGTGGAGTATTTCATGACTGGACTCACTGCGGTAGTGGCATCTTATCAGCATTGCACTGGAATGTACTTTTATCTTGGAAAACTCTTGCAGCATTGGGGAAACTTGGTGCTGGATTTTACACACCTATGGACATGAAAGTGATTGAAATACTAAAATTTAATGATTTCAGTCAGTGAACACTCTTACACTACGTGTTGACACAATATGGCTTTTACAAGGCTGGCGAGTGTTAAATCGAGGCTCGTCCATTGGACTCCAGGACTGAGAGTAGCGAACGTGCACAAAAATCTGTTATCATTGTCACCTCTTGTTTCCGCCTCAACGACTATGTTGCAATTCATCAATACTCATAGATCATTCACATTTCTTTTTTCTTAGACATACAAAGCTGGACTTCTGTCAACCGAGACAATCCCTCTGTTACAGCTCAATTCTTCATGGAAGTAGTCAATCTAACTGGATGAAAATTATTCAGTCTACATCAAAATCTGTCCAAAAAGCACTTTTCTGGTAAAGTGTTCACTGAAGTCAACAAGTCACTCTCAACCTCGCATCTATGTATCACCTAGTTGCTTGCAATTACTCTACAAAACTCCTACGACAAGGGTCCGCAGCTCCAGTCCTCGAGGGGCCAATCTCTTGCAACTTTTAGATGTTTCATGCTTCGACACACCAGTCAAATAATCAGGTCCATAGCAGGACTACGGAGAACATGACAGCATACTGAGGAGGTAATCCAGCCATTTGATTCAGGTGTGTTGGACCAGGACACATCAGGAAGTTGCAGAACATTTGCCCTTGAACGTAGTTCAACACCGCTGCTCTGTGACTACAGTGAATTGTACGGTCGCTATTGTGGCGACCCACCACTAGGGGGTTCTCGATCTGAAACTCAGAATTTAGTAAGTTTCTGATGATTATGTTTAAAATTAAAACTGACATAACTGTTCAGTGTTTCTAAAATGTAACTTTTTAAAAGTTATTATTTAAAACATCTTCCATCTTACCTCATAATCTCAGTGTTGGAATGTAACTCCTAGCTTGTAAATCAGAAAACAGATTCTTTTGTTTATAACCAAGGACTCGGTGTATCTAATTAAATGTCAAAGACTAATTTAATTAAGCAACAATGGACTGACTGACTGACAGTGGTTGTGAAAACAGCATACTTGGATCGTGAGTCTGAAGAGTGTGTTTACTGAAGGAAGAACAGGACATTCCCAGGAACATAAAGAAGAGCAGGAAGTCAGTGTTAGCCTGCAAGACTTACTCATCTCCAAGTTAGTTCCACTTCCATGCCTCCCTCTCCCTCCTTCCACCCGGCTTGCTGTTTATCTAAGTGATACTCAACACCTTTGCGTCATTCCTCTCTTGTCGGTTTGGGACTGGCTCAGAGGTTAGTTATCAGACATCAGCAAATAATCTTTTGTGCTTCTGCAACACAGACCTGAAAGAACATGAAGGAATATCTAGTGTCAGGACTGTATAGAGCTAAACTGCATGTATGCATACAAGGATTCGCTTAACCTCGTGAAATGCAAAAAGAAAACAATACAGCAAAGCGCTCGCACAGTGTAACCGTGTTTTAGTCGTGTGAGGCGCCGAGCAGATCTAATGGAAGACAAAAGAGAGCTTAAAGATGGAGTTGGCCTTCTCCCAGCACACAGACACAGTAGTTAGGTGGGTTATTGATCTGGACTGATACATTATCAGCAGACATTCCTGTATGTGTGTGTAGTGAAGGTCAGCAGGGATCAAGACACAGGAACTGACAACAGGTCCATAAATTCACATTGGAGTGACGCATGAAGAGACAGATTACTCATTAGAGACTGACATTCAACACTTCTGGATGTGATTCACCAACAAATGGAGGACGTAAGTCAGTGATTCACCTTTAATCTGTAAATAACGCAGCATACAGTGTTAAACTAATGGACTAGTAGAGCTTAAGGTGCAGTTTATCCTTGCTTATAAAGGCTAAAGTGGAAAAAATGAACTCCTTAACTTTGTCAAGTCTTTTTGTGTATGCCTTTCTGTTAAGCTTGAAAAACTTGCTAATTGTGTGTTGATCAGCGTCACACACATAAAGCAAAAATAAAAAAAGAAATATTCCACTAACACCACTTCAGTACTTGTTCACACAAACACATAGTGTATGATTTGGAAAAGTTAGTCTAATTGATGCTATCCTGATTGGTGGCACTGCATCAGATGACAAATAATTTGTACATTTTTTTAAAATTAGGTTTAAATGTAGGCCACCTTTTTTTTTTTTTTTACTCCTCTGGTATTCTCACATAATCACATTGAGTGACAGGAATGCAAGTGATGTTCGAAAGGCTCTTTGATCTGAAGAAAACCACAAAGCCATCTCAGGACATGTGATGTTTTAAATCAACCACTGAATAGTGAGGTTGTTATCCATCCAACCAGTATTTCCCCTACTTACAGATTCATGGTGAAGAGCAGTGCAGTTTTTTTTAACCTTTGCGCGAGACAACCGAACGACAAAGTGAACTAATTGATTCTGTGTCCTTTAAAACCAAAATGCATGATGATAAATTCTTTGTTGACTAAAGGTGAAAACTAGCCTGGAGCGTCCAATTTAAGGTTTTTAGAATCCTTATGAGATTTGTAAAGTCTCTTCTGTGTTAAATTTTATGTGACAGACCAACACAAAGCAGCGCATAACTGTGAAGTAGAAGCTAATTGATACCAAACCTTATCCCTGATCAAACATGCAGGGATGTGGTGAGGCTGGTGCCGATCTCCACCAATCAACGGGCAAGAGGCAGGGCACACCTGGACAGGTCGTCGGTTCATCCCAAGGCAACACAGGAACAAGCAGGACAAACACACATTCATTGATACATAATTGCAATTTAGATGAACCAATTAACCTAGTAGTCATATTTTTGGACCGTGAGCGGAAGCAAGAGTACTCAAAGGGAACCCATGTTACATCCAGAACTAACAAACACAAAAACAGAGTCATGCAACATTGAATCAACAATCCACAACATTACATTCAGTCAAGTGCCATCGTTAAGTTCGTAATTGATTACGTTTCAACTACAACTCTGAACAGGTGGGTTTTTAGTTGAGATTTAGAGGCACTCAGTGTTTCAGCTGTTTTACAGTTTTCTGGAAGTTTGTTCCAACCGTCTTTTACTCCGAAAAATACTAAATGCAAAATTTATTTTAAGTGCAGCAATTGTTTTTCTGACATTTGCCTCATTAGCAGAGATCACTTTTTTCAATCTCAGTATAAATCCAGTTGTGAAGATGTAGAGAATATCAATGAACAAACTCTGTCATAAAGACCTAAGAAACACAACAGATTTGTGACTATTGGATCGTCTCCCTTTCAGCACGACAACCCTGAACCAGAGTCAGACCTACAATGGCGCATCCATATGGCCCAGTCAAAGTTCAGACCTAAATCCTATTGAGAAATCGTGACAAAACTAGAAAATTGATTTTCACACACACTCTCCATCCAATATGACTGAGTTTGACATGTAGCAAACAAGAAGGGGCAAAAGAATCAGTCCCTACATGTCTAAAGAACTGGCAGAGTTATCCCACAGAAGATCTGCTTCTGTATTGCAATAAAAGGTGGATTTGTAAAAATTGTGACTCAGGGCGCTGAATGCAATTGCACAGAAAATGTTACTTATAAAAATTATACAGAATATATTCATCTGTCACACAAAATCCTAATAAAATACATAAACGTTTGTGGTTGTAAAAAGACAAGTGAATACATACAAGGCATCATCTAATAGTTTTTTGTATAAGTGTAAAAATTTGCTTTCTAAGATTTTTTGATACATTAAATAAAAAATGTTCTTAAATGTTTATAAGGAATATCTGAAATATGTTTTATGACAGAATTGATTACAATTAATTAAAATCCGATTCTTGTACGTTTGATGAAGGACAAGCTGTGTCCTATATTTGGAACATCAGTGGATTGTCGTTTTCATCCATATTCAATATAGTGTGTCCGTGCGTGTGTGTGCGCGTGTGTGTGTGTGCGCGTGTGTGTGTGTGTATGTGTGTGCGTGTACACGTGTGTGTGCTAGACACCATTTTTTACATGAAAAGGACCGGGGACATTGCAAAAATGGCAGGAGTGTGTTTTGTTTTTTTCCTCTGAATCAACCTCGATCAGCTTTAAAAGTCTCCCCATATAGTCACTTTGTCACATGATAAATAATGTCCACATATATAAATCCAAGTACCACAGCCTCCGGGGGTGACTTTGGGAAACTGGGTTACGAGGACCCTGCTCAGAGGATGCTGGATGGCTGAAGTGGAGCATGACATCATCGGAGCGGTTTGAGGATGACGCACCTCATCAAGGTTCATTAACATTCTCTGCATTCACAGCTCTGCTCATGAGAGAAAACAGCTCCAGATCTTTGTGCTGCATGCCAAGAGACAGCTTAGAGCTCAAATTTAGTTTACATTCAGGAGCAGATTTACAAGCTGCCCACTGAGAATATAACTGTTCATGTCGAGAGTAAGGAAACAAACTGCTCACACTAGCTTCACTTAGTCTTTGTTTTTTCTGGAGCCATTCCTATTCGTCTTGTAGCTTTAACTTTATATCTCTGGTCAGAGCATCAGGAGGATGCTGCTCTGCACTCATTAATGAGCATTCCTGACCCCATAACATGCAAAAATTGAAAAGCAATGAAAAATAAAAATAAATCAACAAATTTTTACACATTGCATTTGGTTATACAAAACTGGTGAGGAGCACAGTTTGAATAGCCTTAAATTAGAATATTGTTGTTTGTTCACTAAAAGAATTCAAATAACCCCACATGACTTGTGTAGGAACATATTCTGACAATGCTTTATAGACTATTTGAAAAGTGAATTGCAGGAAGATTTAATTTGCCCAATGTCCACGTCTAAATTATTTTCTCCAACGTGATACCATCAAAAATAATTGTTCGTAGAAAAAGGTTTAGCTCATTAAACTCAACTAAATGAAAAGGTTAGCTCTAGAAGGATGCTCCAGAATTTGCTGAATCTGATATGAACAAACCTGATAATAATCCTTGACCGTCATCTCAGGTGGGTCTTTCACATTACGTCATGTTCAATGGGGATCTGCTGCGGTCTTTAACTCCCTCTAGTGTACAAAAGTAAACTGACGCAAGCAAATCGCTCAAATACAAAAGCTCGACTTTATCAAGTTCATTGTCAGTAAGGCAATAAGACAATTACATTTTAAATCTTGTAATTATACACTGAAAAGCTTTTTAAAGAGCAGTTACTTTGGTGTGATTTCCTCGGTTGGTGCTGGTTGATTGTCTTATTCCAGTTCTTGGTGTATGCTGCCATCTGGTGGTAGAAAAAAAAACATAACACATTTCCCCAGTCATTCCGCCATATTGGGGAATATTCATTACTGCCAGCAGGGGGAGTCAAAACAGCGTTTCAGTTGCAAGATACATACAGAGTGTGGCGAGGTAGATTTAGTCGCTTTTTCACTCATTTTCTGTCCGTCGTATACATTATCCTTCTATTTATCTATCTAAAATATGGCAACTTTTAAATAAAATGCTTATTGAGACCCATCTTGGTTTAACACAATTTTATTGCTGTTATTTTTTTTAATCATTTTTTGCTCCCCCTGGTAAAGATGTGTAAAAAGATTTTAAATAAATTCACAAAATACAATTAATTGTTAATCATTTAAGTACAATTATTCGGTGGAGAAAAAACTAAAGAATGTTTTGCCTTTCTTTCTTTAAAACATTATCAGTACCACACTGATTGCCACCTCTAATTTGTTTCCAAAAAGTAAAATGCGACTGGAATTATTTTTAATTTATCCTTAATTTGTTTAAGTTAATCAATGTATTTTGGAAGTTTTAAATAGTAATTGAAGACTAAACTAGATGTGTTTGTATCATTCTAAGTAAAGAAATGAATACAGAAAAATAGTTACTTGTCAAAACATTTCTGTCTAGAGTCAGAGAAATAATTAAAATCTCTAAATCAACTTGATAAACATGATGGGGATGATACCAAGAGAGACAACCTATCAAAAAATCTGACCTTTAGAAGAAACTGAAGTGAATTTAAGCAATGGGGTGTTACATAATAAAATCTGAGCTGTGAGACGAGTTGAGTTGACAAATTGACAAAGGAAGTTTTCAAGAAAACTTAAAAAAAAAAAAAAACACAGAGAGAGAGGCTGATTTTACACCAACAACAAATGTGTGATTTAGCCATTCTTTAAGTCATACTTGTTGGGCAAAACTCTTATATCTCAATTTTTAGTTATTTTTGTTGTCCGTCCTCTCTTGATTACTCTTCACGTCAGTCCAGGGATTTGATGATATTTGTAGTGTCAACATGTAAAAAAAAAAAAAATTTAACTATAATTAAATGGTATAAATTTAGATTAAGAGTTTTTTTTATTCTTGAGAAGTTACATCTTTAGAAATAACAAGTGTACAGTTAAACTGTTTAATGGAAATAAAGTTCCCACCATCAATTTGAGGGCTAACAATTTGAGGAAATACACATAACATTAGAGGATAACAAAAAAAAAAATTGCATAAAATAACAAACAAGGGACTGCAATGAGTTTGGCATTGTTGGTTAGTACTGAGAGGATCTGCCTGCCCTCTAGGGGTGAGAAAACAAATGGACAGGCAGGGAGTGTTGCCAGGGAAACAGACATGCGCAGTCATAGAGCCATGTACGCAGTTAAACAGACATGCGCAGTCAGCATTTGGTCATGGGAGCAAAGAGGACCAATCAGGGTGAAGCAACTGCGGAAATAGAAATGAGAAGGAGTCCATCGGGACTACTACCTCAAACAATGGAAACATTGAGATACGGCATCTCTTCATTGAAAAAGTCAAGGTGAAAATGACAGCAAGACATAAACTAAGAGGTTCAAAAGAAAACCATCATCGTAAAAGTTAAGGAAGAAGAGAGAAATAAAACATACTTAATGTAGTTAATACTGGGTAAAAAGGTCATCTGAGTTGATCATTTCAAGCTGCTAACCTAAAAACAGCTAATCTTTATAGATTATACAAACTTTTTTGAAAACCATCATAGATCAGCCTGAATGCATAAGACTTGCAAAGAAATACCTACTGATAACAAAATAAATCTGAATCGTTGATTTTGATAAAAAAAATAAATAAAATAAATCACTCTGAGCAACCAGGTCCTTTCGTAATTATCTTTTGTGGCCTTGTGGAAAGTGCCAGTGAGTGTCTGCTGGACAACTATCAAATCAACAGTTCTTCCCATAATTGTACTGCAAAAACACAAAATCTTACCAAGCATTGTATCTAGTTTCTTATGCAAATATCTTAGTACACTTGAAATAAGATCAAACTAACTTGCAAGTGACTTTTCAGAAAGATATTGGAACTTGTTTAAAGTCAATAATTAATTAACATTGATGAAAAAGTGTTAGTTCCACTGGTAAATTATTTCACTTGTAACTTGAGAAAACTATAAGTAAAATAATCACTTACAAAATAAATCATGAGTTTTATGAGTTAAAGCTCACATATCTTGCTGATAAGTATTTTTAAGTTAAATTTTGTCTTATTTCAAACGTATTAAGATATTTACACTAGAAACTGAACCAAAAATCCTTTTAAGTGATTGTGACTTCTGATACACAGAACATTTTAGAGGCTCTGGAAACCTTTGCACATGCTTTGATTTAATTAGCTGATAAGGACATAAGATTCTAATGTTAAACTATTGTCTGAGATATTCAATTATTGCTTTTTATTATATTTAGGCCATAATAGTCAACATCGCAAGACATGAAATTAATCTTTCACTCTGTGTAATGAATTTGTAAACAACTTCCTGAAATGTGTTCCAGAAGATATAAATATTCCGTTTTTTCAGACGTATATTATCAATAAGGGGGTTTTATTTGCCCAGTTGCTTTAGTGCCGCGCCCTGGAGTGGTGGAAATATTCAAATTTACATTTATACTCAAGGAAGGGACTTGCCCAGGAGGCCCAGAGCGCCAAGCATACAAGAACTAAGCCGTTCCAGTGGAAGAGGAAGCCTGTGATGAGAAATCCAGTCCAGAAATCCAGTCCAGAGTTCGCAGCTCTCTCCGGGCTTCTCAAGTTTCACTCCGACGGGTGCTGCGCTCTTTGTGTTGTCAGGCAGAAACACTCAGTAGTCAGGGTGGCGCGTGTGCACAGACAGGCACCCCGGCAGCTCACACAATTAGACAATAGCTAGAAATTTCCCCGTTTTCTCTGAAGTAGCTGGCTACTGTCAGTCACTCTTTTTTTTCTTTTTTACCCCCGTTTTGTTACCATGTCTCTGGGAGTGGAGTCTGGATTCTCGAGCGAGGAGGTGCTGAACAGCCGCTTCCCTCTCCACCGGGCTTGCAGAGATGGAGACGTCGGTGCCTTGTGCTCCCTCCTTCAGTGCACCTCAAACCCAGCTGACCTTACGGTTGAGGACACTTTCTATGGCTGGACGCCCATACACTGGGCCGCTCACTTCGGAAAGGTAGAACTAGCCAAAAAATAACCGATTTGATTGAGTAGTTGTCTATAAATGGAAAAACTGACTGGTTGTTTGAGCTCCGTGACGTGAGGCTCACATTTCTCGGCCATTTCCTGGTGTTTGAATTGAACGAAGCCATCGTTAATCGGAGCAAGAAAAAACAATAGTGCTCATTAGCTAATGTTTTTCCAGCCGTTTTTTTTTCTGAAATGCTTTACATTTTGTGTCCGTTTTGAGTTTAGTAATGGTAAATAAACGGAGACTGAGCGGGAAAAACTAAACAGCTGCTCGTTAAACGACATAATGTAAAATTGTGGGATAACGTTAGTTAGCCAACATGACCGACAATGACTAACTTTTACCTAACATTATCCGCATTATGAAGCACTTTTCATCTTATTTATGTAAAGAAAGGATTAATTTGAACATGCACAACACATGAAAGCATCTTTTAAGGCTACTTGTAATGCTATATCGCTAATTTCTGTGCATTTAGTCATGAATCTGTGCTCAGACTTGCATTTACAAGAGTCGTACTAAAGAAATACCAGGGCCTGGCTGCATTCCCAAATCAATCTAGGCTCCACAGACGGTATCACACTTGTCCACACCTGCCCAGTGTCTTAGAAAGCAGTGCGTAGGGTTCTCCGTGCAATCTAACCTTCTTCTCAATGCACAGCTGGAGTGTGTGATGCGTCTGGTTCAAGTGGGCTGCGGCGTGAACTCCGTCACCTCCAGGTTTGCACAGACGCCCACTCACATCGCTGCCTTCGGGGGCCACCCTGAGTGTTTGCTATGGCTACTTCAAGCTGGTGCAGATATTAACAGACAGGTATGACGTCAGATGCGCGCACATCACACAACATGAATAAATACATTTGCGGTTTGTTCAGTGCAAATTTCCAGCTCTCGTTTCCTGAACATTTGTGTTGCAAAGTAACTACAGAGAATGGCCAATAGGAGAAATGAAGTGAATGAAAAGAGCAGAGCAGATCTTAGATGATCCCATCAGAGAGGATAATCCCATCTCGGGGATCATTGCCTTGGACGCATTTCTACTTACTCCACACTTGACCTATATTGACATGAATGAGTGTTTGTCACAATTTCTGCAACACAAAATTCCCGTCAGGCACTTTTGCGTTTTGCTTTGTTCCTCTGCTCTCTGTGGGATTTTTATGCACTCAGGCTACATTTTATGCTTCGCCGCTCTGCCGAGAAGAGATTGGTTTAGTAGGTCACAATGACATAACATATTGTCGTCATCATGAAGCCCGCTGATCTCTTTAGCCCTTGAAATTCCTCTGCATTTTTGTCGAGTCGACCTTCTAAGAGTTTGAGGTTTGGATTTAAGGTGTTTGTTTCAGCTGACTGCTGCTGGGAAGCAGAATGGAAAAGTATCAAGTGGTTAGTGGCGAGCCCTCTGAAAGACTCCGTTTCCCTTCCTCCAGTCGCAGGCTGACAAATGTAACTGTAAATGTGTGTGGGCGGTGTTGATGTCTGGGTGAAAAGTTCAGACGCAGCTGTCGAGTCACACACTGTTATCATTTTTGGAGCATGTTCTCAGATGTGTAGAAGGAGGATTCCAGAAAGCATGTACAGATAGAGATCCACCTTCCAATTAGTCAAACTTTTCTCAGTTCGTCGTTGGAGACGGTAAGAAATAGATGTTCTGAAAATCACTATCATAATGTTTTTTTGATGTCCTAATTTGAGAAATGCAGAAGGCGGGGAACTCCCGCCAAAGTGTGTCATTGCGACTACCAGACACGTTGTGGTGAAAATTGCATGCAAAGAAAAAAATAAACTGTTGGACAAGATCCATGCCATGTTCACGATGTACGACACTGAAAGAAGATTGCTACATAATCAATTTATAGTCACATGCTAGCCTTTTGAATAATAATCAATGTGCCTAGAGATTCCCACCATTAATGTTGTTGTTCTACTTTTTTTAATTAAATAAAAAAATTAAAGGAAGGAACATGTGCTGAAGTAGGGCTTAATCTTTTAGGTTGTTTAATTTTGAAATCAAGCTACTGCCTCCGTCAAGAAACCTTCCACACGTTTCTCTTTCATGGTCAGATTTTAATTATTAAATTGAAATGAAAGGGACTTTAAATGTGTTGCAGTATTTAGGAGTAAACAAATACTGGTAATGCTACATCAGACCCAAATAATCTGTAATAATGGAACCATAACCTGCTGGCATTATCTGGGTAATTTTCACTATCTTATGCTCAGGTAGTAAAGCTTCAGTTTGCTGCTCATTCTAGCCTCTGTAGCTTTTAAAACGGGTAATCGTCTAATATTAAGTGCAAAATCCACTTTTTTAGCCCTTACAAAATACAATTAAAGTCACTTTTTAAACCTTCTGAGTACCATTAATTGTGCAGAGTCTGATCTCTTCTAATGGAGCTTCTCTTGTCATTTTTGTAGGACTATGTGGGCGAGACGCCCATCCACAAGGCTGCTCGAGCGGGCAGTCTGGATTGCATCAATGCTCTCTTGATTCAGGGAGCGAAAGCTGAGTAAGTCCTGACATCGGTCTCGTCCACATTTCTTTTCCTCTTTTAATATCCAACATTTCAGTTGCACCTTTACAAGGGACCACCATTACATTTAAATTCAAGACGGCAACATTTGGAAGCATACATTTTTTGCATCTGTTCTTAAAGATATGAGCGCAACTGGATAAATGACAGAATCTACAGATTTGAATAAAGGTTTTGCCAACAAATTGCATTTGTTAGTGAAATGCAGCACTTGGCTGAAAGTGAGAATCTATATTTAAACGTTTAATGTTAAATCTATTTGACATTGAATGTGTAACACACTGAGTAATATCTTTTTTTTGTAAAAAGAAATACATTTTTTAAGATCTAAAAATACCACTTTGATCTGCTACAGTGAGTTCAGTTCAGTAGCAGACACTGAAATTAGACTGAAGTGAAGGTCTTCCTAAAGTGTGCTGAATATTTATTACACAGTAGTAAACGGCACATCTTTACATTTGATGAAGAGTTGAAATGTTGCTTCAGTCTGAGATATTTAATCTTTATCATCTCCAGATTGAGCACAAGATTTGTTGCTGATTAACACAGAGCTGATGTTGCTCCCTTGGAAATGTGATGTATTTTGTTATTCCTTAAAATTGTTGTTTATAACAATTGGCATTAAGTTGTCCTTTGTGTAAAATTAATACTAACTAACATAGATTAATATAATCAGTAAAGTTTAAAGATTTCATTTTTGTATGCTGAAAGGAAGAGAAAACATCTTCTGAAATCTGAGAAATAAATCCAAGTAAAAGTAGAATATTAAGTTTCACCTGCACCTTTGATCTTAACGAAGGATTTATAATTGCAGCGCAGTGATTGCGCAAAGAAAAGGACAACTTAATGTGAAGGTTGATAAACTGTTGATTATCTCTTAGATTATGTTGCATGACATTTGTTAAATTAGAGTGTGGTTTTATTTAACATTGTTTTTCTAGTGTCTTACATACACAACTTTGACTGGATGACCAAATGCACATTCTTTTCTTTTAAGCAGCTTTGCTCCTAATTTCTTAAAACGTTGCAGGCTTTTTGTTGCACAAGATGAAATTGCAGAGAGATAAAACTAATTGAGCCGCTGGTTAAATTCCTTTAAGTGCTTAGAAACACAAAGACTGTCATTGTTATGTGTTGAAAGGAAAAAGAAAATATAGATAACGCTGATTGTCGTCATCACAATCACACCTTGTGCCAATACGGTTCCATTCACTGGAAACATTTAGTGATTGATGTAGCCGAAGAATGAAGAAAAAGGCACACCTAGTTTTTTTTTTTTTTTTTCTTCCTGCAAAGACCTGCAGGCAAGGAATTAAATTGTTTTACAATAAAAGTTTTTTTTCTCTTTACGTAAAGGTGATTAAAAAAAAAAAAACAGGTTTAAAGCATTTTAATTTCTTGAAATGCTGCAAAGAAAATGTTTATTGTCACTCAGCCAGATTTTAATAAACATTTTAGCTTTAGTAGCAAGTCTGTCTGCATTCCTTTAAGAACATAATGGGTAACATTAGAAAATATTTTCATCTATGCTCTGTTCTTTTGATGGATGCATCCTATTTATTTCCTCATCTAATCTGAAGTGTGTTTTTTTTTTTACCTGCACTTTCATCTTCTGCAACAAATGTTCTGCTTTTTTGCTTTGAAGAGACAATTACAATATAATAACTTGAAGCTACCAGGGGGTTTACAGAGGGAACGTTTCTGCTTATGCGCCTTTAGAGGTCTAATATTGCTGAGCTTCTTTTAATAATGCGTCAAATATAAGAAAACGCCGCAGAGAAGAGAATTGGCTGTTTTTGGAGATGTGCTGCAAAGAGGCCAAAAATTATCTTTGACATCAATATAATTTGATCATGTTGAGTCTTTTGTTCCTTCTTAAGTACAGATAAGAAACATAAGTTATGGCAACATTTCTTGTTAAAAGATTATAGACATACAGATGTTTGTTTTTTTTAAAGCTTTTGAAACCTACAATATAAATGCATTTATTTACATTAAAATATGGCCAAACTAATTGACATTTACTTTTTTCTCCAATTTTTAATTTTCATGTTCCAGTTACTCTAAACCCGCCTGGTTGCTTAGATTATTTTAGTCAGGTAAATGTGCATTGTTCAAATGTTTTCAGCCTAGTGTTGTGTGCATTTGGTCATCAGTTGATGAGTTTTATTTATGATTAAAATGTTATTCTTTTTTCCCCTGCAGATCACAGATATTTAGTTCAATCTATTATGAAGTCTGTCTTCTGTTTTATTTTATTTTTTTTAATTTATGATTGAAGATTATAGTGGGGGGAAACTGGGAGGAACATTACAGCACACAAGGTGGGAATGAGGCTCATGACAAATCATTATTTTAAATGAGATTTAAGTAGATTTAAATATTGGAAACACTCAGTAACTTTATTTAATGTAATTCTGTTAGAAATCAGACATGAAACATCTAAATGGGTCTGTTTAGGTAATATCCTCAAAAAAAAAAAAACAATTTCTGTTTGACAGCTAGAAAGATCTCAGAATATTATTAAACATTATTTAGTTAGAACAATTTTTTTTAAGCCAATACATTTTTATGCCAAGATGAATATTTTGAGAAATTCTTTATTTCAAGCCTTTTATTGATTCTCTGCATAAACTTCTATGACAACACGTATTTAAATATTTAAATACTTTTCACTTTATTCAAGGAACTCGTCCATAGCTTTTGTTTTGGTTTAACGCCAGAAAACTGTCAATTAGTTGGATCCACAACAGCAATTTATTAAAATAATCAATTTATTGCATCACACATATACAAATCTTGCATGCACCATTCTGAGGCTCCCGTCCTGAGAGGCGTTCACACACCTTAAAAACCACTGAAACTCAGGCTGTTGTGTTTCCGTCATTGTCCTTGTGCAGGACTTCTTGCCTCAGTTTTATTGCAACACTTGACGTTGTTCTGGATTCCTGAGTAAACAACCTTCGGTCTCAAGTTTTTATCTTCATGCACTTATTAATCTTCAAAGCCTGCAACCAACCATCTGACTTGTGAATTCACAAGAAGAAATAATTAACCTTTTTTTATATATGTATCAATAAATGATTCACTGTATGCCTTGAATACTTGGTAAAGTGTTCACAAACTCAGCCTTTTGATGTTGGAGAAAAAGAAAATACAAAAAAGAAATTAATTAAATTGATTAGATTTTTATTTTATTTTTATTGTTAAAATTTGTAAGATTCCTCCAACATAAATTGAGTAGTGAGGATTTTTTTTTTCAAAAGGCACCTAATGGGTGATACTGAGGGCTCTGATTTTATGCTTAAGAATATAAATGTAATATATTTTAATAAAACTTTTCCTATAGTAAAACTGAAAGAGCCACAACAATAACAAGGTCAATATGATTTCTAAAGAATCCTTTAATAAACCTAATATATCTTTATTGTTAAAATATCTACAGATTTAGTTTTCTGCAATATTTTCCTGACACAGATATTTGACTTTGGACTTGGCAAGCTTTATAAAAAGCTTCTTAGAAGAAGCAAGAGTTGAATATAATTAATATTTTATCTTCACACATCCTGTATTTATTGGACAAAGTCCTACACAAGCATCCTTAATTTCACCAAATCCTTTTGTTTTTGAAATTTAATAATAATAATAAGGATACTTAATTATGCTATAATTTAAGTAGTTTGTGCACTGAATAGCAGATAAGTCATTCATCTCAACATTGAACTGTAGGGGGCACTGCTGCAAAGATAAAGTCTTTACAAACAAAGAAATTAAACAGGAAGTATATTCTTACATAATCAGATTTTATTTTAAGTACTTTTAGAAGCTTTGTGATTAAAGAAATTTTTAGACTTATTTTGTAAATTTATATCACATAACTTATTATAGCACAATAAATAATAAAAATATGAATTCATAAGACAAGAACAACTTTAACTATTTTAATATCAGTAAAATCCCTACGGTCTTGAACAAAGATTTTGGCAGTGAAACAAATGTTGTTTTGCATCTTGACTACTGGAATACCAATAATCATGTCACATGTTGGTAAATCAGAGTTGTTTTCCTGGACTTCCCTTGGACAGATCTACTCCTAAGAGCTTGAAGAAGATCAGAGTTTTTCACTCTTGCTTCTCCGCTCACCTTGAGTTACCCAGAGGTTCTCAACATAGTCGAGATGTTTTGAGGTTTTCTGGCCACAGGTCCAACATTTCAGCCTCATGATCTTTGAACCACTTTAATCATTACCATCATGCTGACAAACGAAACGACCGTGACTAACTTTGTTCCCGAACCGATGAAAGAAGTTATACTTGATCCCACACTTTATTCTGCTGTGTTGCCGGGCAGAAACGTGACTAAGCCAGCCCCAGATTTAGATCGTACCAAGATACTTCAGTGTTGACATGACAGAGACAGAACTCCTGGCAGCCCTTCACCTTTTCTTCTTGGGTCAAATAGTTTCAAGCTCTTCCAAACCACAAGAAGGATACCATGTTAGTTTCCAGGCACCTCAGGCAGATTTTGCCTCTATAAATTAAGGCTACATTAACAATTCATCATAAGAAATGGCTTTTCACCAATCTTCTTATGTCCACCCTTGTATCTCCTGAATGTCATGGATGTCTTCGGTCTCTTTGTCAAAAAAAAAAACCTTCCACCTGAAGCCTTCCCTCTATGTGTGGATCCATTCATTCCCATCTGCTGGTGTTCAAGCTGAACCTTTTATCTCGAAGTTTATCAAGTTTTAGAAAATGGTGGCATGATGGCGGCATCGTTTTTGTTGGCGGGAACCACAACTTAAACAAGACAATGCAAAACATTTTACTGCTTTTTTGTTATAAAACTTGAAGTGATTTCAGCTGGACTCTTTCTCAGCTTTCCAGCTAAAGATTTCACTAAGATTCAATAAAGCTCTTGAAAATTACTATATTTGTTGGATCGCTCCACTTGATATGCTGGAAACGACGTGCAATCTCATCACAAAAATTTGGATTGCAAAACCACATTTGTGTCACTGCCAGAACTCGTAACTCGGATTGGGTTAAAAACGGTTTAGAAAGTGATCAGAGTCGTAGTTTGTATTTGTCATGAGCCTCAGAGTATTAGGGTTGGTTCAGTAGTGAGCTAGCTGCAGGCAGGACAGTGCTGAGAGGCTGCCAGTGACGAGTTTAGAGCAGCTGAGCGAGATGAGCATCATGTACTGACCTGTTTAATGCTAACATCATCCTGTTGCTATGGTTATTCACTGTCATTTCACTGTACCAGATGTCTTCCTTTATACACAGAAATGTTTTCTTTTGTCTGTCACAGTATTAACCCTATATAATATCATAGTCTGTTTTGACATCTAATCTTTGTCACCTTTTCCTTTATGAAAGTGACAATAAGTTACAGAAGAAAAACGTTTGCTATGTTAACAAAAACGGAACCATACATCTTAATGTTTTGCAGCCATTGAATTGGAAATGACTTGGTTTTTTCAAGTAATCCTTGAAAGGGGGAGAATAGACACTGCTGAGTCTGCCCCGTTCCCTGGGATAGCCGCACTGTTGTGGCATTGAGTGTTCTCACTATCGCTTCCTATCTACACACTGGCAAACTGTTGAGGTATTTCTTGCGGTGATTGGTTTTAATGCTAGGTTTTTTTAATGAATCAAAACTAAAGTTGTTTGTTTTTTTTAGACCTGCATGCTTTGCTTATTTATCCATGATTGTTCCTGTACTTAGACAGTTTTTTTTTTTTTTTTTTTTTTTTTTTTTTATTTTTTTTTTGTAATACACTTAAGGCCCTTTTTTATTTGCTGCTTTTATAAATTAATGCCCTTTGAAA
>NW_015114465.1:77891-86626 GCF_001443285.1 Poecilia latipinna | reverse complement strand
TTTTGCCGCCTTATTTTTTTTTTTTTTCCTAAATTTTTTCTTTTTTTTTTAAATTTTTTTTTTTTTTTTTTTTTTTTTTTTTTATAATTTGTTTTTGAACTAACCATAAGAGTCCTTTATATGGACAGGTTTAATCACGTGAGTCCCATGTCAAGATGTAGCATGACCGTAGGCTGCCTCTGGGAGGTTAGACAATAGTTAGCGAAGATGCATACTGTGTGCTTAGGACTGAAAAGCAAAGCATACCAGGCATTTACAAAGAATTAACGCTTCCCTTTTTTTTTTTTTTTAATTTCTAATCCAAATCTGGATTATTGGTGTATTGATATCCACCTTGTTCTATCAGTGTTTTCTGTAGATGTGAGGTCTCACTAAAGGAATACCAGTTTAAACCAAAAAGTTTAACTTACATTTAGTTTTAAGGATATACAAGATCAAGTTGATGCTTGACATAAAACTTAACAACAAAGTAATGTTGGGCATAAAACTGCAGCGGCTAATATGGAAAAGAATATGAAATTCCTCATGCTAGAAATTCCTGATGTACATTTTCCTCATTTCTGTAAAATGTAAATACTTAAAGCTCTTCAGATACTCTTTGGGTTGCATGTTTTAAAACATTGTAACAATCAATTTGCATTTATTACAGTGTATTAAATAGGAATTCCTTATATGCTGATGACAACCTGATTTGAGACTGGATTTATAATGAGTGCTACAAGCTTAAAAGCTGGTTCTCTAATTTACCTAATTTAATTTAGTAGAAATCCCTACTGAGACGTTTGACTTGTACTGACAAATACATTTTTCAAAGAAAAGAGTGGCCATTTTAAAAGACAATGCCACTTATGTTTGTAGTTAAATTTAACTGCACATTACATCAGAGTGGCTTCAGACAGCAGTGGACGTCAGTGGAGCGTTTGTATTCCTGGTGTGAGACCGGTCCATCTACCCGAGTATTTCTTGGATAAATCCGATCTTCTCTAGGAAGCGTTAATTTTAAATGGGGATGGGTAATGTGCAGCAAGTTTTTGTGAATTTTTTTTTTTAAATCTTTTTCTTTTATTAAATCTTGAATTCATTACAAAATGTTTTATCATGTGCACTAGCTTTTGAACTGTTTCATTTTGCACTACTGTTTAGATAAGAATGCAGAGAATGAGTTATTTCTAATCAGAAATGAATGACGAAACAGTAACTGTGCTTTAAATTCTGCTTCGTATGGAAGCCAATGTAAACATTGTTAGTTGGCTTACACAGTTTATACGTCACTTAGCATTGTTTGTAATGTTTTCTTGTAGTGCATTTCCATTTTAAATAATGCTAATGGGATGGAGGTAGATATAGTTCAGATTTTTTAGCTCAGAGCCATTTATTTGCTCAGAGAACCAGCTTTATGATGCGTAGGCACAGAACAAGAGCCCTATAGTTTTATTTTCTCAAACAGAGCAAAGAAATCCCAATTATTAAGCTGAAATTATACTAACAGTAATTCTATTTAGAATAGATGCACATGAGTTGTTTACCTTTTTGTAGCTGTCCATCCTAACAGGTGAATAAAATAGTTTTTCTAAAGTGCTCCCTATAAAAGGACACTAATTATGCCTTACATTTTAGCTTTAGTTTTTACATTGCTTCCATACTTCAGAGGCACAAACCTTTCGTCTAAAATTTGGAGGAAATTTCTGGCACAGCACTGTTTGTCCATTCATTATTGCACTCAGAAAATTCCTTTATTTCTGCTGCAGCTGGACATGATTAACACAACTGCTTACAGACTAATTGAAATTATGAATGTACAGGTATGACTCTTGTTGTTCCCTTGTTCTCTTGTCTTAAAAGAGGTTTTAAATTAGACTTCCTCAGCCGGAGAGAAGATGTCAGAATCCTTCATGCTTGACGATTGAACTTTTATCTTGTTTTATTCCCTTCCTCCCTCCGGTGGAGAGACTTGTCGAAGGAAATGATCCTTATGAATGATCTGTAGACATTTCCGAGTCTTGATCGTCTTTGAAGAATCCTTCGCTTTCACAGCTTTTCTTGTTGGGAACGCTTCAAAGGAATTTGGATGCCGAGCCTCTTGAGCATCATCATAATCATCAAGAAAGTGGGGTTCCATTCAGTTCCTTGATGACTTTTTTAATCTCTTGCAAAGAAGCCTTTCTCCAGAAAAGTTCTCCTTTTGAAACCGTGTCTGATTTGACGCGATGTATATTCATCGTCTTCAGTCCCCTCCTTCGCTTTGGAGACACAAACTGAGCATAAAAAATGTCTCCAGTTGTCCTAATCATGTCCTTTGGCAGCAGATGCGTTTCCCTAGTTCTGTGGAAACTGGGAAATGAACGAACGTCTATCTAAAGTGCAGTTGATCCAAAGAGGATCAGTCGTCATCTCTCACGAAGATGACGAACAGTATGAGACAGGGAAGAGCAGGACAGGCTAATTTTCCACATCTATGAATGTCTGTGTGAGTATTTGCTGAAATGCTGTCTGTCGGTGTGCGTGCGGGGGATGTATGCGTGCGCTTGGGCTTGTCTCATGTTGTCTTATGTGTTTTTGTTCTTATTTGTGTAACTCAAACATGCAGTGAGTGCTTCTGACACTCCCTCTTCCCGTTGTGCAGCATGAGGAATGCCAATGGGCTGACGGCTGCTGACCTGGCCCACGCACAGGGATTCCAGGAGTGTGCTCAAATGCTCGCCAATGCCCAGAACCTACAGCAAAACATGGCGCAGTCCCTTCACGGGGCTTTTTTGAACGGCGTGACCCAAAACGGGGGCCACGCTCACGCCACCATCCAGGGACGCAGCTTCTTGAATGGTGTACCCAACAGGAAGAGGTCCTTCGAAGGCATTGAGGCAAACCCGCTGAAAAAGTCCAGACCCAATGGTGAGATCACTGAACTAACGTTTCTGTTGCTTTGGGTTACCTTTTGAGAAATCTATAAATATAAATGTGCATTATTACCAAGGCCACTGTACATTATGGGCTGTATGCAGATGTGGTAAAAATTTAATCTGCAGAAATCCCCAAACAATTAGCAATTCGATTCTCCCAAAAATTATTTCTAATAATTCGGGAAGCAAGTTTTCACTACTGCAAAAACATTTGACAGATTCTTAAGCTTTCTTCTTTGATAAATATGATGAAAAGGCTTGGAAGCGTTGCGTAAATTTTTTTCTATTAACCATGGGTGTTCAGAGTATGGCCCGATTAACTTTGTGTGGCTCCAGACAACAATTCAAGAACGGTATAAATCTGTCTTGCAGTGCAGGTGGATGATATTTTTTTGATGACTGAAGAATAATTTTTTTTTCCCAGAAACTGAAACATTACAATGGAAGATGATTTTCATTTTGACTTGTACTCAAAAGCATTTTTTTAGTTTGCTGTGCAGGAAGAAAACTCTAAATTTAGCTGTCTTTTTAATAGGAACAAAAAAAGCACTTTTATTTAATGATTATGATAAAGTTTGGACACTGCTGCATTATAAACTCAATGTAGCGCCACAGATCCAAAATCAATTGGATAAGCAATTACAAAAATATGGTGTGAACATTGTAAAACCAGATAACTGTGATGTTTTTAATCAAAACCATCTGTGAGACTTTTATTATTGTGCAGTAAGTGACATTTTATTTGTTTTATGAATTTTATTAGCTCAGAATTTTTGCACTGCACAAAAATGAATCGTCCCTAAAAAGGGAGAGAAAGTCAATTAGCATAAGTTCTGAAGAACAGCTCTTAAAACTGGTATGAAAAAAAAATACAAGTTAAGATTTAATTTCTAAAAAGCGATTCCGTCTGTTCCCAGGACTGTCCATGGCAGCTTTACCCCAGAACGGGAGCGGGCCACTAGGTGGCCCCAGCGAACCCCAGATGGATAGCATGAACATGGAGATGGCGCCAGCTGTAACCTCAGGTGGGCCTGGAACGTTTGCATTTGGGCTGAATGGGTTTGCCCCGCCTCAGGGGCCGTGGCCGGTGGATCAGTGTGTGAACCAGGGGCCGCAGGACGAGTCGAGCCCTGCTGCTAAAGAGCTGGAGGTCATCACTGTGGCGTCAATGCAGACTCCATGTCGTTGCACTAACTCTTATGCCTACCTGTAGAGGGGGCTGTGTGTGTGTGTGTGTGTGTGTGTGTGTGTGTGTGTGTACTGGTCCACTAATATAAATTGTTTGTATTATCAGATCTATCTGTTCTGCGGTTCGGACACAACGGAATGATTTAAATTGGAAAGATGTGTAGAAGTGTGTATGTGTGTGGTATGTAACTGATATTTGGATGAATATAACTTTTTTTTTTCTAGTTGTACATCTTATGAATTTATATTTCTTTCCAGTTTACCCACATGTAGTCCATTAGGTTTATATTGAGAGTCTGATTTTGTTTTGCACAATTTTATGGAAGTACTTGTGCCCCTGTAGAAGAGTAGTATGTGTCAGATAAATGATACCTTCAGAGTTTTTTTTGTTTGTTTTTTCCTCAAGTCAACTTTTGGGAATTTCAGCATCTGTTCTTGGATTTACAAATTTGACTTTTAAAGAGAGGGATACATCTTGTGTTTACTCGCATAACAGCATCGGAGGGAAATGGAGATTTATATTTCATTTATTTCCATTTAGAAAATCTGTAAGTACAAGTTTTAAATAAATGTATTGCTCGGTCACTGCTAGACATATGTATTATTGGTAAAGCAATCCCTCGTGATATTATACAGTAACCTAAACTATTTTGTAATTTCAGCCAAAGCATATCCCAACATGAATGTAGCTTTAAAAGATAAATAATCCTCCTGCCTTTTGTAGTTGGTAGCGTTTAAAATGCTACTCAGGCTTGATCCCTCTAGTTGTTTCTGATCTGGTTTAAATACTACATACTGTATATTCTGTATGTTGTGTTTTTGATTCAGTCTACAGGGCTTATTTGTGTCATTATGTCACATAATATCTTATGTAATTATCAAATTTAGTCATCTGTTTTACAGTAGTGTTAAAGCAGCTCCAGGAAGATTGCATGGTTTTCTAAAAGGCCTTACATCCTGAGCTTTTGTTCAACAGTTTAAAAAAATCCTATCCATTATTTCTCTCCTTTTTATAGATGAAAAGCTTTTTTTTCACTATTGTCTGCTGTTCTCCATGTCGGTGGTGTTTTCTGTTTATACTTTTATATGAAAGAGTGTATTTTGAAAATGCAGCTCTTTGTACTTTGCAGGTTTAGCTTTGTACTTGACTGTGTGAAAGCATTAAATGTGGATGGTTTTTATAAGCAAGACGGTGTTTGCCTTTGTTTTTTCATGCTTCAAATTATTCATTGTATTTTTTAAATCATTTTTTAAAATAGCTTTTAAATATAAAAACAAATGACACATTATTTATGCATTTTCTCTAAGGCTAATCAGCTTTGCTTCCGATACTTTGTGGATTGCCAGGATTTTAATAAACTTTTTTGGGAAATAAATGTCAATAAATCCAGTCATGCAAAGCAAGGACTGACTTTTCATGTGAACATGATCCACTTTTACAAAAGTGTCTGGTCAAAGCTTGTCGAGTGGCGTCAGGATCTTGGGTGTATTTCGCAACTTATTGATCATATTTTGTGTGGAATCCAGAAAGTTACAGAACAGGTTTTTTTTTTTTGTGCTTCCAAACTGGGTCACTTGCTGGTCTAATTTTATAACTGGCTGCCTGTACCTGAATACTATTTTGTTTTAAAGTTGTGCAAAACAAAATCAGTCCAGATTTCACCTGCATCCTATATAATGAGCAGGTTTAATCAATGTGTATTTGCTTTTTTTTTTTTGATTACTGTTTTTGTTTACAGTGGCGGGTGAGAGACACTGCGGGGATTTTTCCTCAAGTAGCCCAACAGCAGGAATGATCCTTGGTCAGCACATCTGCAGTGAGCTCAGTAGCAGTGTTGGCAGCCAGGTGGAGCACCAGAAGTCTGTCAAAGCAGAGCAGATGTATGACCATACCCTCTACAGCACCATGCTTCTTTACCACGGATGCTAAAGTGACAAGAATGTAGACCGATTTTAAGCATTCATCTGCCCTGAAGCCACTGAATGGTCATGTTTTTGCTTTTTGTGTTTGTTTTTTTTTTTATTATTGTTGTAAACAGGACGTATATGGACACATGAATGAATCATAATTATTTTTTTTGTCAAACACCTAAAAGGCTGTTAAGCCTATGTGTTTGGTTATGTTGCCTATGGTCTTCAAAAAACTAAAGGATCCGTGACGAAGCACTGCCAACACTACAGACAGATTTGTTTCAAGTTGATGTTGCCTAAACCAGTTTAAATACATCAATTGTATATCGATACAGAATTAAAGAGTTTTGCAAACATTCATGTTTTCTTCCCCGATTTATTTTTTAGATTGTTCCAAGATGAACGATTTTTAAGATTAATTAGGTTTAGTTTGGTGCAATAAAGTACCAATGTTTAGAGTAGAGGAAATAAACTGAAATGGGTGAAGCTTAAGAAATACCCCAAATGTAAATTTATAGCACAAGCATAACTTGCAGTCCTTAACCTTTTATATAAAATTAGCTCGACTATTTGAATTTTTTCAGCATGTTTTTCTGTTGGTTTAGGTTTATTTAACCTAATGGTACCAGTTAAGTTTTCTTGTCCTAAAAGTGTTTTTAGTAAATAGTTGTTCAAATAAGATTGGTATGGATTATTGATTGAAAAACCTGGGAATACTTTGTATATTTGTGTTTTGTTTTATTTTCCACTGTTCTGGGAAATAATATCAATACATAACACTTTATAAAGGACCAAAATTTTGTAAAGGATTTTGGGCAAAATACTAGCCCAGACTATGTTACAATCTACTAAGGTCATAATATACCAAAAAAAAAAAAAACAGTTTCATGTTACTTAACCCTTACCATTCAAATACCAACAGAGTATTTTATTGATTGACTTTTCGTTATAAGCTTTCCAGTTTTAACCCAGAGCACAATAATGCATATTTAAATGGTTAAATAAATGAATGAATGTTCTGGTGCTGGCCAGCTCATGGACAGAAATTCTGATTCACATGTGAAACAGCAGATAATCAATAGGTTCACGTGTAAGGACACACCATACCTGCCAGTGGGAACGAACGTCATCATCACTGCGCTCATGACTGCCCTGCACTAACGTCACGTTTCTGTGGCCACGCCTCTTGGCAGCAGATGGTATCAACCATAATGGCGGGGGTGTGGATGGAAGTTATTTAAAATAGCATACCATAAGATTCACATATCCTGTGTGAAATCCATATTAACAATGATTAAATATATGTTTTATTTATTTGATTTAATATTAATTTACATTCAAAGGCTACATACTGCTTACAACTAGTGTACATTGTGCACTTGCCCTCCTCCTACAAGGGTGGTATGGCCCTTTAAATCTATCTGGGCTAAGCGGGGAGTCAGGGTTTTCTGGAGCACAACGTAAAACGTCGGCCGCGGTGTCAAGTCTGCGGGCCGTTTTTTGTCAACAATAACCATAAGTATAATATATTAATTTAGCTTAAAAAGGAAGAGGTACCCGTTAGTATAGGTCAGCAACCAGTAAGAATTTCATAGGCTAAAACATGTCTACTCCGGCCAGACGAAGACTTATGAGAGATTTTAAACGGTGAGTTCACGGTCTGAAATACCGCTGGGTTAGCCGTTTTGTCAAAACAGCTAACGTTAGCCTAGCTTACGTCAGCTCGTTAGCGCTAGCGATGATATTTTACAATAAACTGCCAATTTGAGCTTCTTTTGTTATTACGTCTTTAACACAGATAGCTTTTGGTTACATTTTGTATTTAAGAGCCTGGGTGATGCAGGTAAGTATTGTTAAATAATAAAGAGCGAGAAACGCCGGAAAAGCGAACAGTGCTAACAGGTTAGCCGACTTGGTTTACTGTTAGTTTTTAACTGCTGACTAACCCTTAACTAGCCACCACTTAAATGTCCGACAGAAATAACCAGATGGACACTTTTGGACTTTTTGAAAACTAACGTTCGATTAAATCTTCCCTCTTCTTAACAATAAACTCAAATAGCGTAGTTGTTGATAAATTCGTTTGTTTTATAGCCGTGTAATGGCAGTTTATTAAAGTTCATTTAAGTAATATTTTCATTGCCGTATTTACGCCGAACTGAATACCTTTTACAATGTGAGGTGACCATACAATCCCACAATTCCCTGAAGATTGACCTTAGTGACGAAGGAAATCACGAACAAGCGGTGACTGCGTTCTGTGAAAGGAGTAGTAGCTACGAGAGTTATTGTCCTGGCTGTACAGGAACATTTTGTCCACGAAAAGAGTTGTTTCTGTATTTAAAGCAAGCTTTACTGCGTCCAAGAACACATACCTAGATAGTCTGTTCATTTCAGGGTTCTTTGGCAGAATGTTAATATTGGAGAATCATTTGAGGAGTTGAGGATTTTGTTTGAAATAGCCTCAACATTGTATTGCAACCTGTATAAAGTTTCAACCCAAAATCACAAAAAAAAGAAGCTAAATTTCAAGAGTGTATTAGGTTTTGACATAAAATGTCTACCTATTTATTGTTTTGGTAGATAGTTTACTTGCAATGTTTTGTTTGCTCATGCAAAAGGTCAAGTTTGTTACAGTAAAATGGTATATTTGGTATTTAAAACAGCAAAAGTTAGTGTGACAGGAAAGAATCCCCAACCCGCCTCCTCAGCAGAGGTGCGTCATGGAGCGGCTAAAAC
>NW_015114465.1:58126-74713 GCF_001443285.1 Poecilia latipinna | reverse complement strand
GATGGAAGGAGTCTTGCTAATTGGAATGGTAATAGCAGTTCAGTAAAGGTGACGATCTTTTGTAATTTTCCACATTTGTCAAGTAGGTAAATTACTTGAGCTATAATTGGGGAACTGATTCAGCCATAGTTGCCATGAATTTATATTTTCATTTGTTGAAATGAAAAGGTGCATTCTTATTTTACAGAGATAATATATAGATTTGGATTAAATATGATTTAAACAGCAAGTAAGGCATGTTGTTAATACAGTTTTACTGCATGACTAGACAAATCTTGATTCTTGATGTTTGCCTTAAGAACTTTAGTCCAACCATATATTTCCTTTTTTTGATTGAAAGTCTACAAGAAGATCCTCCAGCTGGTGTCAGTGGTGCCCCTTCTGAAAACAACATTATGGTGTGGAATGCAGTCATCTTTGGGTAAGAATGTAAATGTACTTAGCCAGAACATTTCAGTATAAAATGTTTTTTGTTTTGTTTTTTTAAATGAAAAAAAAAATGTGTATTTGTTTTATTTTTACAGCCCTGAGGGAACTCCCTTTGAGGATGGTAAATATCTGGTTTTATTTGCTGTCTGGAATGAATTTCAAGGTTTAATGGGTGCAAACTTGAAATGCAGTTCCTGACACAAATTTTGTCTTTCATTTTTCACAGATGTAGATTGATCGTTTGAAAAGCGATGGTTAAATATTGTTTTTAACTTAAAAGGCATTTCAATAAAACCATGTTATTCTTAGTTTTATTTGTTCTTTTCTACCTCTAGTAGGTTATTGTCATTTGTAACTTGTATTCTTTCTAATTAATATGTCGGGTCACGGCTTGTTGTTCTGTTTCCTTCATCCTTTATATTTTCCGTTCCGCCCCACCCTCCTCAGGTACATTTAAACTAATTGTAGAATTCACAGAAGAATATCCCAACAAACCACCCACAGTACGATTTGTCTCAAAGATGTTTCATCCAAACGGTAGGAGGATTGTAACCTGTGGTCACATTACTTCATTAGTGATTGTTGTGGGCCGTTTCTCAATGTGTTTTTGTCCACAGTCTACGCAGATGGAAGTATATGTTTAGACATTCTACAAAACCGATGGAGTCCTACTTACGATGTGTCCTCTATACTTACTTCCATTCAGGTAAGAAATGTCAGCATAACAAACACAGACTTAGATTTAATCTTCTTACCCTGACTGTTCAAAGAAAGGACAAACAACCAGACTACAACCCGAGTGTGTAAACTGTTTTAAAATGGCAAAACAGTTTACAAAAAATGTCAACAACTATAATCTGGTTGCTCTTAAGGCAACATTTCTGAACGTTCCGGAGGAAAACCAGCTTGTCTTTATTCTTTTTTTAGTTGAATCTTGAATTGACATGATGCTCGATACTTGGTTCTACCATCAACATTTTGCCTTGTTTTGAGGATGATTGACCATCTCTGAAAACCTTCAAACTAACTCTGTTTCTGAACTGGCTTATTGTATGTTAAAGCAATTAAAAAAAGAAAAATAAGCTACCTGTTACTTCATCATAGGAAAGAGTAAACCTCGAATCTTGTTCTCAATAGCTGTTTGGAAGCTTACTGTATATTGAAAAAATTGATGATAATAAAAAAAGTTCACACCATTTTAAAACTCATGACAGTTTGAATATATTAGCCAACAGTTACTGCAATCCAGACTGAAACTTGCAGAAACTCGCTAACTTGAAAGCTGTGAATGTGACATTCAGTTTCTGTTTATTTTTTTTATTTTTTTGCCCAAAAGTCACTTTCTTTATGCTTGCTTTATTCCCAAAATAAACTGTTGCTTGCATTAAATATTACTGGAAACATAAAAATGTGAGTTCTTAAATGAACAGTTGCATAAAAAAGAAATTTGTAGCATGTTATTGTTTCTGACCCTTCAGTCTCTGCTTGACGAACCAAACCCCAACAGTCCTGCCAACAGCCAAGCAGCCCAGCTGTACCAGGAGAACAAGCGGGAGTACGAGAAGCGCGTGTCGGCTATTGTTGAACAAAGCTGGAGGGACAGTTGACCTGGCAATCCCAACAGCTGCTTGCTCCATTGTTAAGCTGTGTGTGCTGCAAGTTGTAGTGGAGTAACTGAATTTTTAAACCTTTTTGCTCCCATCTTTTACTTTTACTTTTACGCTTTTATGCACTTTACCCTCAACTTCCCCAACAAGTGTTTTCTTTTTCTTTCGGCCCAGCAAGAGTTTCTTTTTATTTGGTTCCCTCCTTTTCTAGTCAACCAAGGGAAACGGGCCATTAAGCTAAACAAGAAAAAAAAAAATCTGGTGTGTTCTTACTTGCTTTAATAACTTCCCATGACTTGTTATGGTAAAAGTCTACAAGGGTGCATCATTTAGGTCATGGGTTCTTCTGTTGTGCACCTGATTGATTTAGTCAGTTTTCACAATGCAGTGGAATAATGAGCATCACCTGCTACAGCTAAACCAAACATCTCTACACCATGTTCTTTGCTGTGTTGTGAACTGTTACATGCATGACATAGTGTATTCACAATCCTGTTGCGTCCTCGTGTATATAAAGAAACCTGCAACTGAAATTATGTACAGATTTTGCACTGGTTGTCCCTCATGTCACTTTTTCCAGTTCTTGTAAATAAACAAAGTCATCCTTAACAGGGAATGTTTTACTGTTTTTTTCCCCTTACTCATAATGCCATTATTCTAGGAGATGGTTTTTGTAATTAATTTTAAGTAGAGGTAGAACATAATTGAGAAGTATTGAAATTTTCAGATTCCTGTTCTGCCTTTAATAACTAGGCCATATATTTAGCATTCATGCTAACCTTTCTTTACATGTGAAATATTGTTTTGCCCAGCTTTTGCAGTCTTTTCACAATTATAGTTATGTGTTTGCAGTGACTCTTTAAATTCATCATAAGCTGTCCAAACTGCACACTACCCAGTGAAATGTATAGTTTTACATTAAATGTGATCATTGCATTAAGCTGTATAAAGTACCATTTAACATTTTTCACGAGCAAATGAGGGAGGTGCAACAAACGGGTAAAGGCAAATCGGTCATAAGACAAAAATGATTTATTGACCTACATGCAAAACACAAATACTGCACATCACTGCATACACTATCCTGATGGTGAAGGAAGGTGGTAAAGGTTGATGGATTCAGCTAAAAACAGGTGAACGCTATAAAGCTAGGGCAGAATAAAGGTAATTCTTAACCAGAGCTCCAATGGTTCAGATAGATTAAAGAACATTCATGTCTGAATGGCCCAGTCAAAGTCTAGACTTAAATCCACAATCCTAAACTGATTACATATGCCATCCATACAAAAAAATTGAGCTTGAGCTACTTTAGAAAAAAAAAGAAAAGTTTCAGTCTCTAGTTGTGCAAAAGTGGTGCAGATATAACACAAAAGACCAGCTGTGATTACACCAAAATGGGTCCAACCAAGTATAGACTGATTCTAAAAGCATGCTGCACTTATCAATTTGTTTATTTTTCTGGCAAAAAACTGTACCCTCACTCAACCATTATAATAGTTCTTTCAAAATAACATCCCGAACATTTAAGTTCCTGTTTTTACAAGCTGTGAAAGACTGGAAGGGCCTTGGTGATTAATTTAGCCATCAGCCATGACTGAATGATAAATGCTTTGACTAATATAACACTGTATTCTAGTCGTATCTCTTACTTTATGGCTGTTTCCTCTTTGTTTTTTTTCTTCCTTTTATTATTCATATTGAATTTTGATATCTGTAGTTTTGTAGCTTGGATTCATAATCATCACTATGTTGCTCCCAGTCATTTACTGGTCTCACTTGAAAGAGATTTTTAATCTCAAAGAAACATACTTGGTTAAACAAAGGATACATAGACACATACATACACAAACACGTTAACTTTAATAAACTACAATTCACAGCTGGCTGAGCTACAAACCAAACTCTCTTAGACAGCCGTTATATCAGACACCATAAGTTATTTAGAAATGTTTTATTTCTTAAATGAGCAGATATGCTTGAACTTGGGTTTCATGTATGATGGGAACAAAAAGCGATGAGAGTGTAGAGCAGATCTTAAAACATGCACACGGACCTGTTCTTTTCTTACTATTAATGTTTTTACAAATGCTAGCCAGTCGGAGGTGCATCTTGTTCCTCAGCTCTGCAGCGGCTACAAAATTAACTTTTTAAATGACCCTTTTCATTGGTACAATACTTCATAAGTGTTAAATGAAAACAAAGACATAAAACTGTAGCTTTTATTCAGAGTTCACTGGGCCAAGCGAAGCGAGCTACCTGTTATAAGCTCTCTCCTTTTTGGCCCTCTCCAGGGCTTTGTCCATGGTCTTTTCGTTCTCTCCCCGACACTTGGGACAGTACCACTTGCCTTTGGGCTTGTGATGGAGCCCGACGCAGGAGAAATGAAACCACTCTATTGGACATTCGTCATTGTCGCAACCAATCATCTCTCCGTAGGAAACCTGCTCGCACAAGCAGTACGTCGGCTCGTCTGGGTCTATGGGCAGGTCAGGAGGCGACACTTCTCTCTCCGACTTCCCTTTAGATCGTTTCTTCTTCTTGGAAGACGTTTTGGGCCTCTTTTCCCGAGACGCGCCCACTTCCTCTGACTGGTCCAGACCCCCGTAGCACTCGCGGTTTTCTCCGTTCTTCTGACGCCTCGAGCGCTTCCCTCCCGCTTTGTCTCCACCCACCGAACCCGGGGTGACTTCGTCTCGTTTCTTGTCGTGGTGGCCGGATTTGCCCGGAGTGACCGTCGCCGAAGAGGCCGACATCAGGGACACAGAAGCGGTCGTCATAGGCGTCGTCAGAGTGATGTGACTCTCTTGCACTTCTTGGGAGGAGAGGAGAAGCTCAGAATGCCACTCCATTTGTCGGGTTCGGTTCTCCACCAACTCCACCTGAAACGATGAGCATGTTAAAAATGTTTAAATGAAGAATGCAAATCTTTAAGTTGTATGAAATAATTAAATTGATCAAATGTAGATTGAATCATCCCACACCACATATGGATGTACGTGTTTTTAAAAATCTTTATTTTGTTTGTAGATTTTCAAAACTTAGGTCGTCTAGTGCTTTATTGGTTTCTAAACAGATCCAGGTTTTAGAACCACAGGTTCAGACTAAATCTCTGATCTATGAAAGTCTGGATGCCAAAAAAAAAAAGCAGTGAAATGCTCCTGAGGTATCGCCCTCTGCAAATTAAATGTGATTATATCCAAAAGCATAGAATTAAGGACGAAAATCTAAACATAAGGCAAACAAACCATATCTATATATACATATGAATGTACAAAGCTCTTAAATCTGTATAAGTTTAAATCTTTTACACAACAGAATAAGGAATAAATTACTGAAAACCCAAACATTTTCCCATAGATTACCGTATCTTTTGATACTTATCCACTCATGGAAAATGATAAAAGCAACTTAGATAATTGTACAAACTTCAAATTAACTCCGACTTTAATATTTCAAACTTTTCAGTAGAAGGAATTTAATTTCTTATATCTAGTTAATAATTAAATGTACATGCTTAAAATAAGTCACCTAATTTTTTTCTCCCTACTGCGTGTGTGTGCATTATTTATGCTCTGAGGAACATAAAATCTCAGTACTCTAAATTTTGCAAGCATGTTTAAAGAAAAACTTAACTCTTACAATGTTTATATTTATAACTTTACATGTATCTGCAGAAATTCTGTAAAAGGTGACATTAATGTAGCCTCATTTTTATTGACATTTAATTTGTAAAAACTGGTTGTTTTGGCGAGCTATTAGAAATTCTCTTTTGAGTCAGGATGAAGAATGGAGTTCCAGAGCTCTCCTCTTTCTTCATAGTTTCCAGATTATAAAAGCGACATCAACATGCACTTGAAGCAGATTAGCACCACACTGACATGCAGGCGCTGCTCTGTCTTTATCAGCTGAACACCGTCAGGTTTGGGAATTTTCCACTGAGCGGCCACCTCCCAACAACTGAAGCTCTTCTTTAAACATACCATTTGACCAGCAATCTGGATCTTTTCGTCTCCAAGCTCCTGACTGCGGATCAGCGCCCTCTGGATGGATAACTGCAGCTTGCGCCTCTGAAGAGAGTCCAATTCTCGGCGGTAGCGTTCGTACGCATCATCAAGCTCCTTGAGCGCATCTAGGGGGGGAAAAAAAAAAAGAAAAAAGAACAGATAAGAAAATGAAATCACGCAAAACCAACATACTTCCTGCATGTTAATTATCATAGCGGGGCATTGATGAGGGGGCAACATTTTAGATACGTGCTTGTACTTTCATGTAGATTTACTCGGTTCATGCTAAAATGTTACTGTGACATAAAGCCTAAACAAATCTTTTTGCGTCAGTTTGATAAATTACTTAATATACTTTACACTTTTAGTAAAGTATATTTTTAGAATGTTTGTTACGATGTCTTTTGTAGACAGCTCACAAATAAATATGCAAAAACAAGCCTGAATAATTCATTTCGTTGAGGCTCTTCACCTTGATACTTTGCATCTATTTCCCTCATGAGGGACACGCTCCTCTGCAAGTCGAAAGGCAGAGACTCCACCAGGTCCAGGTACTCCTCGACATAATTCACCACAACGTGGCCTGGGTCGCCGTTGCTCGGGTTCAACATCGTGATTCCTTCTCACCCCAAAGACTCCTGTACACCTGCAAACACAAAATCATTATTAGCATGCTCTTCTTCTTCACTGCAAATGTTTAGCGTTGGCGCAACATCACCGTGTGCAACGTCATTATGGCAAAGAGAAGCTTGGACTCCGTTTTTATTTGCCCCTGAATAAATGCTTCAAGAATCTCACACTTCGTTGATCTGTTAATGTACAGACCTTATAAAACCAACCATACCAGTTTTACTTTTCCCCCTTTTAAACAAATCAAACTGTTTAGGTATTAATATCTTAATGAATAAAATTTAAGCAAGACAAAATCATATGAACATTTCACGACTATATGTTACATGGAGATGTCATAATACAGTTTTAAATGGCATAATAGACAAATATATTTTTTTTTTTAGCGTTGCACTCATGACTGGAATTATCCCTAATCTGCCAATAATCTAACAATTAATCAATGGAATATTAGATCATTCAGAATTACGAACAAAAGATCCGCCTTCAGATGTATTTAGGAATAATAAATTTGTGTGAATTAAGTAAAATATACGTAAAAATATACTCTTACGTTGTTTCACTTCGAACCAGAAACAGACATGAAATGAATATATTTTAGGTACAAAATGGTAATCGATAATATGATCTCCCATCGCCTATTCAATGTAAAGTAACGTTAAAGCTCCTTCGCTCTCTTAGTGAGATGAAATCTTGTTTTAACTCAGCATGGCATCAAAATAATTTTGATTTAAATCGATAGAAAGCTTTAAAAGGCTAGCTTAAAGCGCTGTAGCTCATGTAATTATAATCACAGACCGCAACGTTCAGCAAAACCTACACTGTATTAAGCTGCATAGCAACTTAAATATGGATGGATTTATATAATGTTTTATCCCATGTTGCATAAACAATCCCAGTAAATGAATATTTGTGTAGCCACTCTTTTTGTGTGTGTAACTGTTAGCTAAGTTAGCCTGCTAGCTTAAACCGTTACTAAACGAAGCGTGGCACAAACACGGACAAAAACCACGCAGCTCAGTCTTATCTCCCTTATAAACACGGCTTAGAAAACTTTACCTCTGGATATGTTTGGTTTTCCGCTGGTAGCCTCGTCTCCTTGATGGTACCGTGTTACTAACACCAGGTTATGTGCAACTACAGAGCTGAGGAGAGTTAGAGGAGCGTCTCTCCTCAAAAACCAACAACGAACCCAAATAGTTTCAGATGTGCGCATGCGCAACCCTTCCTGTACCCAGAACGGGAGGAGACTGTGACTGCTGCAGTCTGTGGATTAATAAAGACCCTAAAATTACGACAGCAGCGCCGTCCCTTCGATGCAATACATTGGGTAGTACACCATTTCATAATCTTTTGACTTGTATAAGTGGATCTCACTCCTTTGCAGAATCACATTAGGCTTTGTGTTGCAGTGTAAAGAACCTCCTTTATGGACCAGGTTGATACCATTTCAAGATTAGTTTTTTCCATTTCATTAGAAAATTTCTCTCAGTGACATCAATGTGAGACTAAGTTGCAACAAGTAAAGATGAATTTATGGGTTTTTGTAGGAGTACAGGCGGTGCCACAAGCTGTGAGTCCCTATGAAGTTCAAATGTTCTTATTTTTGTAATTGTACTTTAACAACCCTAAACTTGATCTTTTTTGCTTAACAAAATTATTCAATTGTAATTAAACTTTATATCTACTGCAAAAACTTACTCTGACACTGAAAGCATAACTTTTAACAAATATACATAGCTAAATTTTCTATTATTAAAAATATATAAATAAAACACATACAAAAATGTACATTTTGCTGATTTGATGAAGCTAACTCAGGCTTCTGTGTAAACCAAATAATTTGGCTTAATATTTGGTGTGGGAAGAAAAAAAATACACAGCTTCAAGAACAAAATCAGGCGCTTGTCGAATTTTACTTCTGGTTTATTCAAAACATTTAAAACAATGTGATCATGTACAGTATATTCCTCCACCAAACTCCCACCCACTCCCTTAAAGCATAGCTGAAGAAAGCTAATTTTAAGACTAAGTATTTGTGATATTTCCTGGTTGTTTGATTGTTTCAGCTTTCAAACAGCTTCCTGAAGGCCGGACCGATCTCCTGGATCATGTCTGAGGTGGTGGTGGACCTGCCGTGCCGCTGGAACGCCTGATTGTTGCACTGTCTGGTCAGCGAGCAGGCGCCAAACGCTGCGACCACCGATGGGTTCATACTGAGAGAGAAGAAGAAGAAGAAGAAGAAGCAGAAGGGTATGGAGGATCAGCTCAGCATTTTTTTGGCATTATTTCTGTGATTCTTTCCAATAAATAACCAGCAGTAACGTAGCAGTTCTTCACCCTCTGATCAGTCCTGCTGTTGAAGCAGCATGAGCCCAGTGCGCCATGACTCCCATCGATCCACACAGGAGATCTCCTTGTCCTCCACATCTTCTCCCACTGCCCTCAACACTGCACGAGTAGACTGAAAACAACGGCCCATAACAAGAGGTTACAAGCTTTCACAATAAAGAAATGCCGAGTCTGGGATGACGGCGGACGTTTGGATACGAACCTTTACTGCCGTCTGAGATGAGATCCTGCTCCCCCTTTAGCACCAAGGTCAGGTTGCCCATAGCTGCGCTGAGCTGCATGACGCTGCGCTGGTGGTCGCTGCTGTTCATGGGCTCGTGGTGCTGGAAAAGCATGACGGAAACACGGGCGAAAATCAACCGGCGAAGAACTCGCGCGAGCAAACCGACCGTGAACATTTTATTCAAATAAAACTCACAAGTGCCTCAAACAGTCTGGTGAACTCCATGAAGTTAGGAGTTAGGATGCCCTTCTGGTAGCCTTGAATGACCGCTGGCTGGTGTGTGACGAGCCACAGTCCGTCCTGTTGGAAAGCAAAGCCCGAATGAGTTCTTAAAGTCCACAACTGCTGGAACTTGATTTTTTTTTTTTTTATCCAGACTTACTGCATCAATGACTATAGGAATATCCCTGGCTTTAGACCTCTCAATCACTTCCTGGAAGAAAGAACAAGGCACAGCAGGTCTTTGTAGAGATTTAATGATTTTTACTGTAAGACAGTAAAATTAAAGTAAATTTATTTTGTTTGAAAAATAAAGAGTCAAAAAAAACAAAAAACACAGAGAAACCAAAGACTAAAAGCATTCTGAGGGAAAACTATAGAGAATATTATAAGACAATGCAGACCAGCTGATGGTTGAGGTGTTTATTGCAGCGGGATTAAAATCGTTAGCATCTGTGTGCTGAGCTGACCTCCATAATCACATTTTGAGTTCTTTGTTGCTCTGATATTGGGTTTATTAAACAGCCTAGTTTAACCCGTCAAGCAGATATCGATCCCTGAAAACGCTAGATGAATAAATTTAACAGATGAATGTTGTTTACAGAAATATCGTCTGAGTGTTGTCAGCCCATAGTGTGACATCACGGCAGTCATTCGACCGCTCAGGGTAGATTTCAATGCCGAGGTTGAATGTTTATGTGAGTGAATATATTCCACATGCCTTGGCTGTTTTCAGTAAGAAGTCTTCTCTGCCCAGACCTGGTCCCACAACAAGCCCATGGAGTCTCGGGAGCCACTTTTCTATTTCCTCCACAGCATTGGGACTGTCCCTTAACACGCACAGAACAAGAGAGAAATGTTGTTTAACACAGACATATAGAATCCCAAAGACATGCATGCCAAAGATAAAATGAAGGCCATGTGAAAATAACACTCCTTAAAATAAATAAATATATAAATAAATTACAACAATTTTGGTTGATTTTTCCCTCGCATGTATTTTTTGAACAGTTTTGGATTAATTACTGCTGTTTTCATAGTCAACGATTAATCGATTACAAAATTAGTTGACGACTATTTCAATGATCCTTTCATCCCGATAAATCTGATTACTTATTTCTCCTCCAACCTTAATATAAGATTCCTGTCACATTATAACAATGTTGCTCTGGTAATGCATGGTAGCTTTAATCACATGTTAGCTGTTCTTTGTGAATGCAGCGATCAGCCGATGTGCTTACAGAACAGGGTGCACTATGAGCTCAGGGCTGTAGGATTTTATCACCGTAGCAGCATCTTTGGTGCAGAACACATGCGACAGGTCACCCCCCTCAAGAAAAACACAAAACAAAACAAAAAAAATAAGTAGCTACCTCAAATTCACTATGAATGTGCAACATTGGTTATTAGATTTGCAGCTTACCACTTTCAGTGCAGAGATAGCAGCAAAGTATGGAGCTCCAGTGTAACTACAGAGTAAAAGATGGGAAGATTTAGAACATTTTTGTGTAGATTATTATAAAATGTTAAAGTGAGGAGGTGGTCTTCGTTACTCTTTGCATCCCCCGATGATCCCAATACGGCCGTCTTGTCCTTTGTGCTTCTTGGAGGTGAGTGGAGGAACTATACTCTTTACTAGCGAGACGATGTCGTCATCCATGCCTCCGAGTGATGAAGAGCCCAAGCTGTAGTATCGCTCAAGCACTGAGGGGAGGGGGGAAAAAAAAGCCAAGAGATTTTAAGAGTGGATTTATAACAGTTGTATGTGTGATATTTCATTCATCATTTGCATTAAAACTGTTTTATGTCTTTAATTGGAGCATTTTTACTCTATTTTTCAACAGTGGACTTATGATTGAATGTACGAAAATTATGCACAAATAAAAAAAAAAAAAAATAGAGAAATGGGTGAACAAGTTTGGATTTATTTAGGATTTTCTATAATCCACACAGGCTCAAATACAGCCCACTCTGACATTTGGCCGAGGGTTTCTTAGGCAGTAGCTGATTAGACGTTCGGGAACAACCCAGAAACCACACAGACTGACCACTGCCAGTGGTACTGTTCCATTTGAATACATGGATTAAGGAGGAGGAGGCCTCCAAATCCACTTCAAATCAACACAAACAGTTGGAATTTGTATGCGTAAATTTGAAGTGATGTGTAATTTACACTAGTGCTCCATGGCATCAGGAAAACATGTAATTGTAACAGCACTGCTGAATAATGCAATACTGTTCTTCAGGTTTCTGCGATGCGATGTCCCCAAAACTATTTTGTGAGTGCTAGCATCTTAGCAACTAAAAATATACATTCTTTGTGGACATTAGGGGTGAGCATTTATCTTGATAAATGTATCATAAGACTTTTGATTGATAGTTTTTGTAACAAATTCCCCCCAAAAATGCACGTATTCCTGAAATGACTATTTTAGAGTTCTTTGAAATAATAATGTAGAAAATATCACTGCTGGAAAATGCCAATGTGTCTGGCTTACAGAAAATCCATAATCAATCCAAACTTGGGGTTTAAAAATCATTGAATTTGTTTCTTGAATTACGAGTCCATCATAAAAAACTCCATTAAAAGCCCCAAATTACTGACATTCGTGTCCCTAAAGAGTAAATGAAAACTTCTGACCAGCACTGAGGTTTAGTGAATAACCAGGAAACACACTGAGAAAATTTATTATAAAATGGATTAACAAGGGCGAACACAGCCGAGTGTTTACATCACACCTGCGCCGCCTTTTAGTTTCTCTTCAAACACGCCGCCACACCTGACACCTAAAGCCTGAGGATCTGTGCTCGGAGGCTGGCTGAAAGAGTCCGTCTGGGACGCAGGGCGCTTGAGGTGCCCCGGCGGGCCGCGGGTGTGCTGCGACGGGGGAGTGCTGGAGATGACCGGAGGTCGGGCCGGAGGGGACGGCTTGGGGGTAGAGGACGAGGATGACGAGGGTCTGCCTGAGGAGAACACCTGCGCCAGCATCTGCAGCATGTGCAGCTCTCGGGCGTGCTCCGCTTCTCGGCGCCGGTCCTCCGCCTGCAGGCGCTGCTCTTCCACGCGGTAGAAGTTCTCCTCGGCCTGAGCGCTCTGCTCCAGGAACTGCTCCATCAGCTTCTCCATGGGGAAGTTGGAACGCCGCTTTCTGGGCCGCTTAGGCGGTCTGGCCGGCAAATTGCCAGCTACTTTGCCACTGTTCGGCGGATTTGCAGAGGTGCCTAGAAAGAGAAATTCAAAACATTAAGTGAGCAAGCATAAATATATCTTAAGACTGTAACATTATTTTTTTTTTAAACAGACACATCAGCCAGTCTACCAGGGCTTAGAATTGGCTAATTGTCCCTTGATTAGCAAATACTGACAAATCTGTTTTCTCCATTTGTTATTTATTACATGCAATTGCATTTGTAAACGCATCAACCAACAGCTTGTTCTTCAATACCACATTTTTTTACTTTAAAAGAGAACGAGCTGGTTATTGACATGTGATTTGATGCATAAACAGGGATAATCTTGCAATTCCTATCTGATTTGATTCAAAGCTACTACTTTCATCTCATTAGCTTGATCAAAGAAGCTGCTGCACATTTGATGCACATTTGACCCCCTTTCATTTGTTGCACCAGGTGAATTTCAGTAAATATAGCATCAAAAACTCAAATCAACAGTAAACGGCAGGAAAATGCTAGTATTTTTGCAACATATCCACTGCAAGAAGTATTGCTGGCCTACTTTCTAGTACACTTAGTGCACTTGAAATAAGACAAAACCAACTTCCAAGTAACTTTTCAGCATGATATATTAGCTTGTTTTAAGTCTTGATATTGATAATAAAGTACTAGTTATGAATGAAATAATCTGTCAGTGGAACAAGATGGAGTTCTCTTAGAAGTTATAATTGTCTTGTTCCGCTAGCACATTATTTCATTTGCAACTAGTATTTTTTCATCATTAAGAAATTGCCAACTTAAAACAAGCTCCTGTATCATGCTGAGAAGTTACTTATAAGTTGGCTTAGATTTTATTTAATTTCCCTTTGGGGTCAATAAAGTATTTTTGAATTCCGTCTTATTTCAAGAGTCCTAAATATATTTGTGCTTGAAACTAGACCAAAATTATTTAATATTTTGTGTTTTTGCAGTGAGCGTTACAGTTTTTGAATTGAGATATGGGGGGGGGGGGGAATTGAGATGCAAACTGTATTCATTAGTGCAATGAAACTAAATGTCCGGGTTGATCAGAGTGATACAGGCCAGATAAAGCCTGATGGGTGCAGAAAACGTGACCCAGAGGGGTAGATGAAGAGATTTACTTACTGTTATTGCCAACTGTGACTTTAACTGGGATGGGGATGGGGACAGCAGGGTATTCCAGCTTGACTTCAGTCTCAGCAGGATAGGGACACTCTCCTGTGCTCTCAGAGTATCTATCCTGAGCATCCTCTCCATCCTCCTCCAGCCCATCTCCGGTCTCCTCCCCTCCGACCCCGCTGTCCATCAGCTCCTGCGGGTCCAGAACCGTCCGGTTGCTCAAAATACTCTCCATGATGTCATAAAACTTGCAGATCTTGTGGTACTGCCCGTTGTTTCGCAGGTTGCCCTCCTTTGCTAGCAGGTACTGCCTCTTGAGGCTCTTGATGCGGACCCTGCATTGCTCCGGGGTCCGCTCGAAACCCATGGCCCCCAGCCTGCGGGATACGTCTCGGTAGACGAAGCTGTTTCGGAAGTTTCCATCCAGAGCCGTCTGGATGTCCTGCTCCCCCCAGATGTTCAGCAGGGTCCTGGTCTCTATGTCCGACCACAAGAAGCCCCGCGTCGTGTTGGACTGCATAGCTGCTCCGGTTTATAGCGTGACCCCTATCAATCGGAGTTGAATGGAGATGTTTACACCGCAGACTGCGAGGAATGTCGGGTCTGGCCGCATCGAAGCGGCGCGGCGCAGCTAGCCCAAACACTGATCAGTGGCCATTTTGATAGCTCGGAAGGGCTTAAGAATGTAGTCCAAAACTTTAGCTTCATAACAAAACGACGGATAGGGTCAACTAGTTGTTTGCTAGCCGCCTCTATTTATCCGCTCTCGTCGCCGTAAAAGTGCGTAGCAAATTATTTTTGGGTCAACTGAATACGGGTCAGCTTCCGCAGGACTTTGCGGAACCATTAGCGTTAGCGGGCAGCTTTCCAAACCGACCTCTGATCAGTCCTCTGAGGTTAATGTTACCTATCTCCGCTTGGTCCTCCGCCCCTGCTACGTGTCCGCGGGGTCCTAAACACCGTGGTTACAAAGGCTGCAGTCAAAAGCAGCTACGGACATGCTACAGTCATGGCTGTGTTAAAATACAATAGCACCTCGGAAGAAAATCCCCTTCACGTTACCTTTTTGGTTAAAACAGACGAACGTGGCGACAACCGACAGAGCAACTGTGACCAACCACAAGCAGAGCTGTGTCTGAATCTGTTGAGGAACCATTGTTTTGCAAAACGTCAGCCATTGAACCACGGAGCTTCCCCACGCGTAGAAGACCCCTCGAGTTGTTTGCAGTCCTTCTTACCTAAACGGAAAATGCGCTTGGACGCTGGGAAGTGCGCACAAGACCTCCGGATCATGAGGCGGTCTGACCCAGGATAGCAGCACAGTAAAGAAACGGCAGTGATGCGTTTAGAGACGGCTCGGACACTCTAGTATCAAAGCGCCGTGGAGTACACTTGATGTTGCACCGCTGTCTTTGGTGGCTGTGCTGGAGGTAACGGTGTAATGTGGGGTGGTAGTTCACAAAAATATAATCAGAAATTTAAGCTAGTACAAATTTCAGGAAGCTTTCCCTTTGTCTTTTGGCAAATAAACATATTTATTAGTGGTGTGCCTGTTAATGATTTCTGTTAATAGATAAGGCTGTGATGCGTCATCAGGGAGCAACCAAACACAAAACAGTTCCTGTTTTTTTTTTTAATTTATTATTATTATCATTAAAATGACAAGCCATTTTTAGAAATGTGTTTGATGAGACTGACAATGGGTCTTTTTCATCTTTGTGGAGAAAATTTGGCCCATTAGAGAATTGTTTAGAGATGTCTCACACATGAGCAGCCTGTGAAACATCAAAACTGACTAGAACTCACTGGAGTTACATGGTAGGCTAAATACAGAATTAATTTATCTTTTAACTTACTACTACTATTTTTATTATTTACATATGTAGTCATAAATCTTGGTAAACAGTTATTTTTAACATTTATTTATTATGCAAATACAATGTGCGAGCATCACAACATACTTTTAATTTCATATTTGTAATATTTCTTCATTGCGGAAATTTTCGTGAGTCAGGTCAGTTTAGATTAAAAGGTGCAACTGCCTGTGAAGATGACGCATTAATGGCCGGGTGAGGTGTCATTTTTACCCCGAGTTTTGTCTTGTGGGTAAAAATACATCACACTCAGAACTAGACCAAAAACTAATACAATCAGAATGATCGTGTAGCGTTTAAATTTTTTAATACTATTGCAGTTATTTTTATTGTTATTGTTGTCAAAAATACCCAAAGTGGAAAAACATGCTGATCTCTGGTGTTGATAAAAAAAATCAAAAGTTAGTATGTTGACAAAATTATATTTTGTCTCTTTAAAGAAAGATTTTTAGTTGCTTTGAAACAATGTAGTGAATTTAAGTTAATATAAATTATTAATTCATTGAACCTGTTACATATCTAAAAAAAGAGGGGGGGGGGGGTCCCAAATAAACAAACATGACTTAGAACATTTAATGATAGGCAGAAGTGTTAAGCATACATATTAAAAAAAATTCCCTTCTCACCCTCCACGGGTGGTCTCTTTCATCCTCTGAGCTCGGGTCCTCTACCAGAGGCCTGGGAGCTTGAGGGTTCTGCGCAGTATCTTGGCTGTGCCTAGAACTGCACATTTCTGGACTGAGATGTCTGATGTTGTTCCTGGGATCTGTTTGAGCCACTGCTCCAGTTTGGGGGTGACTGCCCCGAGGGCCCCGATGAACACAGGCACCACTGTGGTCTTCACCTTCCAGGTCTTCTCCAGTTCCTCTCTGAGGCCCTGGTATTTCTCCAGTTTCTCATGCTCCTTTTTCCTTTTGTATATATATATATATACA
>NW_015114465.1:27904-54682 GCF_001443285.1 Poecilia latipinna | reverse complement strand
TTGGTTCTTGTCTGGTGTGGTAGATCTGAGCCTCTATTGCTCTGGTGTTTAGGGCCTGTTCCTGGGCGGCCAGGATGAGGACGTTTATGTTTATATATATATATATTAGTATTATTAATGTTTCTGGTACTTCACCGACTCCCAAGGTGCCTGCTAAGGTCTACTAAAAGTTGTTTCCTAGAACTTCACGTGTTCCTGAAATATGCTTGACTGTCACATTGGTCGTATATGACATCTGATGAATAATTTTTCACTTTTGTAATGTCATCACCCCAAAAACGCAAAGGAGTTGTCACCTTCTGTGTGATTTAAAAACCTATTGTATTTCTATAACGTCCTGCAGTTTAAATGAATACTTTATTACTTGACTGCAGTCATATTGTTAGTGTACAAGGTATTAAAAACAAAGAGAAAATCACCACTGGATGGTAGCTTTAAAAGACGCCGGATTCTGTTAATTGAGCCTGTAAGACAGTACCGTGGGAGAAAAAACTCCTCCTCGCTCTTTGGTTCCCCACCTCCTTCTTGTTTCACCTCAGTTACTTTTTTGAAGTTCAGACTCACTCAGCAGGAATGTGCTGAAGTGTAACTGTCACACAGTGAAGAAGAAACAGCTTTTATTTTTATTCATAAAATGCTTTTCGTTGCAGAAATTCGGTACTTTCGTGGGGTTATTTTCCTGAGTTAGACCGCGTCTCCTCGTCGGAGTTTGAAAATAAATAGATAACACTTGTAGACTGAAGACCATCACCATGCCCGACCTGTCGAAGATGAAGAAGCCCGACGTGAAGCTTGTTTTCCTGGGCGACATGAACGTGGGGAAGACGTCGCTGCTCCACAGATACATGGAGAGGAAGTTCAAAGACACCATTAGCACCGTCGGAGGGGCTTTTTTCCTCAAACAGTGGGGACCGTACAACATATCAATCTGGGACACAGCCGGTAATACATCCGCTTGTTTTTTTTGTTGTTGTTTTTTTGACGTGGCTAGTTTGTGTGTGCTTCATTATCAATGCTTACCTGAGGAAACATGCTGTCGCCACCCGAGGCAATCAGCAGCATGTGACCGCTCAGTGATCACAGCCAGGCGGCCTGCTTCATGGGAACGGTGGCCTGGAAGCTTTCCCCGTGGCTGTTAGGAACAACCAGAGCTGCTCATGCAAAGCCTTGCACAATCCAATCTTTTCAGGTCAGACAGGAGGAAAACAATCCGATAATCCAACACAATGAGGTCCAGCCAGCCAGATACCAGCTTTCTCACACACACACACACAAGAATAAAGATTAGGTTTTATTGCATGTTTGAGTAGATAGATGGGCTTTTCTAACTATCAAAGTTGCACCGTGATAGATTCTCAAGCTGTAACTTTAAGAAAATATCATTTTAAATCATTACAATATTTACTTTTAACACTTTATCTGTTATTTTAAACATCCCCAACTATTTCTACCCCAAACTGCACTGCCATATAAACGCTTTATTAGATTCCACACCATTTCTGTCCATGTTTTTCAACCGAAAACCTTTCCAAATAGCCACATTTTACAGGGAAAGTGTAATATCCGTATTTTACCCACATGACAAGTATTGTGCACAACAGGTGGGGGAAAGAGTGGTGCTGTTACCAGAGAAACTTTGGATCATTTATGCACTTTCTCTGGTAAAGACTTTAAAACATAGATGTGGTGTGACAAAACGTTTTATCGGTTCTGAGAGTTTGATGTGCCAGTAAGTGTCTGAACTAATTCAGTTTGAGTTTGTAGTAAAGGTGTTTTCCAGACCATCACTTAACACAAAATTCAAGTTTAGGTTGTCTGTTGCGTTAAAAAAAAAAAGAGTTTACAGTCATTCGTACTCTCTCAGATATGCTGATATAAATAGTTTAGTTTTTATCATTACTCGAGACTTTTTTTTTTAGTTTCTGCTTTGTCACAACTTCGTCTTTTGGTTTGATACTTGGAGTCAAAAGTTACTGATAAATGTTTTATTTTGGTGAACTCTTTACATCCTGCTTCATCCAAAGTCAAATATGTGTTATCATGATGTAGCACAATTGTTTCTCTTCTTTTTTTATTTGTTGCTTTTTTTTTTTTGGTCAGAATGCTAATCAGTCATACTACTCGTGAAGTAATTTCAGTCCTTCCTGCTTGATGTGTACTAGAATCACTGTTTTGCCCGTCATGTGCCGTGTTGCTCAATGTTGTAGTAATGTGACCCAGTCAAAGCATTTTCCATCACTGTGTGGGTTCGCATCTGTTCACATACTCCCCCATCTGCTTTTAATTCAACAATTGTTGGTGCCTTTTGAAGGAGAGCCTTCAGAAATTGATGACCTCTATCTGCTTTTAATGCATGAAAAATCTGAACACTTTTCAGTTGCTCTAAGATGTTTTATCAGTTTGGGTATGATCAAAGCCAAGCTTGATTTCATCAGTGGTTTGATTGAAAACCAAACCAGTCTGTCAGTCTGCTTCCGGACTGACGGATTTCATTGAAATCTGGTTATGATGTGTTGTGTTTTGACTCTACAGCTCCGGTGGTAGAGTGCAACCATATGTGGTCTCTGATAGTTGGTTTATTTTCAGATAACATTTTGTGGAAGGTCGGACAAAAACATTCGGAAATACAGAGTTCACATTGTTAGCAAAGCATCACTGATCTTATGTTTGCTATTTCACCGTCACAGTCAGCTGAGCATCATATCTTGGCAGACAATAAAGAAAAGTAGGGCTGCACCGATAAATCAGCCTCGATTTCCTTAATTTTTTTAATTTTATTTGTGATAGTAGATCAGCTGATACTTGCATGTGAAACTGTTTTTATCTACCGTCGCAAAGGTGTGAAAATCAACCAAGCTTCTGTTAAACACCTGCATGACTTTCCTTTACAGTAAGAAAGTGTGAGGGTTGATGAAGACTACGACCTGCTCTTCAACTACTGTAGATCTTTATCTAGGACCTAAAACACTTGTGATTTATGAAGAGACCATGCCGGCTTTTTCTTTCTTTTTTTAAGGTTTTATCGGCTTTTATTCACCTTGTCCTCTTGCCTTGACCTGGATATTGCTTCTTCATGATAATCTCAGAATGGCATTCCAGTGTTGTGTAAATATGATTAATAGAAAACCATTCTAGCTTCAGTTGAGCTAGTGAGCCACAGAGATAAGGGACAAACTGGCCTTGTCACCATTGAGCCATTTCCTGCCTGTGTCCCTTCAGTCTGTGACCTCTGTGGTCCCACGCTGCGTCTGTCCACACAACATGGCCGGGAAATGCCAGATCAGCGCTATTGAATCACCGTTTAGTAAAGCTATTGTTGCATATCCATCAGCACCGACCACAGAGCTGTGGAAGCAGAAGCAGCAGACGGAGGGGTCATGGTAGTTTTTGGACGGCCATCAGTCACATTGCACCCAGCGACATTTACCCCTGTTTTTTTTTGCAGTTCAAGTGTGATGTTCAGGCCTGGCTTTTAAAAAGAAACTCGACCCAGTTCCTCTTCAGTCACATGATGAGTCGTGGCTCTCCCTGCTCCATCCTGTCTTTTCCAAAGTTTCACACACACAGCAGTATTTCCACAAATACGACACACTTCTCTTGGTCATAAAGCTGACAGTTTAAAAAAAAATCCCATATGTGTTATGTTGAATTTGTAGGTAGAAAATTGGCTTCATTTCAGATTTTAGTGAATGTGGTGTCACTGGCACAATTTCACCTCTGTCCAGATGAAATATTGACTGGTTAGCAGTATCAAGGTAAACCAAGGCCACTAACATTTACCATCGTAAACTTTCCATGATGCCAGAGCAACATGGTTTTTTTCCCTTGTTTTTTGGGGGGTCAAGTATGATGCATAGTTTCTAACTTGTTTGTTTATTTGCTTGGATTTCAGTTCAAATGAAGCCAAACTAAGAAACGATCCATCTTTATTCAACTGCAGTGGACACACGACTATTTGGAGTTCAGTATTTGTACATTTTTTTGGTGAAACAGAACTCCAAATTGTTTCTGGAAACTCCCTTCTCTTTAGATAGTTTTTGTAAGGCATATCTATGATACTGGACAGGAAATCCTGCTTGGCAAGCTGAAATACCTAGATGCTTCACTTCTTTTTGGCTGGTCTTTATTCATGAGCACCATTTATTTTCCTTACTGCTGATTGACTGTAACGCCAAGAGCGAAAATAAGGAAAACTGCAGCTATTAGCTTTTGCTACTGTGCTAAGACTGTTTCCACTGTGTGCATTAATTCATAATAAGGTATATTTGGTGTTTGAACTATTAAAATTGGCAGTTATAAGGATATCTTAAGTATTTGCTGATTTTAGCTATTCGCAGGCGGCTGAGGTTCTCTAAGTCCTGCAAATACCGGGGCTTCACTGTACAGGGTTATTTTTGTCCAAAAATATGTGACTGATCACTACTCTATTGTTTAAACCCCATTTGTTGTAGCTGGGCATATTGAATTACGAAACAACTAAATGAAACATTCCCAGAGAAATGTGTTCGTACACACAATGTTCCCCTTCACGTCCCGACTAAAAAGCTTTTTTTTGGTTTTAAGCTGCTGACTGTTTTGCATAAAACACTCTTTGTCTTTCCACTACACTGCTTGTAAAAAAACAACAACAAAAAAATGGTCCTTATTTGACTCAAATTTTCTGGCTTTATCCCTTACTTTGCTGTTATAGGTTTGAGGGGTTAACATTAAAAGAAAGCTAGATTTCTGCTGAAGCAGCTCAAGCGTCTTCTGTTTGAAAGGCCTTCGGTCAATCCCTTTTTCTTCTCTTGCTAAGATTCTTCAGTTTCCCTCAGGAAAAAAGACAAATTGCTAGGTCTGCGTGGCCTGACAAAGACTTCACAGCTTTTTCTTCAAATAAAGTGCTGCAGATGGTTTTTCCAGGACTGTTTACACCAAACAAATTGATCCACATTGAGGAACAAGGACTCGATTGTCTAGCAAAATACGCTACTTAAAGTTAAACCTGTTTGCAGTATTATATCCAAACTAATCCAACAGTTGTTCAAAATGCCTTAATATTCTTGGATATTTCAATTTTGACTGCTAACGAAAGTCTATGAACACTTTGTAGTAGGATTGGTTTTCAGTGCTAGTTGGGTCGATGAATGGAGCTAAATACAGGACAATACTAGAAGAAAACCTGATGGAAACCTCAAAAAACTCGCTACACTTGAATGGGATGTTTTCTATGACAGGATATATTCATATTAAAATGGTCCAGCCAAAGTCCAAACCTAAATGTGATTGAGAATCGGTAACTGGATTTCCGATTCTCTGTTCAGATGCTCTTGATCCAGTCTGACTGAGGTAACGTTGGTAAAAGCGGTAACTTTTCCCGTCTTTCCAGGTCGGGAGCAGTTCCACGGTCTGGGCTCCATGTACTGCCGAGGAGCAGCCGCCATCATCCTGACCTACGACGTCACTAACTGGCAGAGCCTCGTTGAGCTGGAGGAGCGCTTCCTGTCTCTCACCGATACCGCCAACCACGACTGCATCTTCGCCTTGGTGGGAAACAAGGCCGACCTGACTGACTCCAAAGCCCACCTTTGCCAGGACTCGGACGGACTCCCCGAGGACCGAACCGAGTGCGAGGAGGGGAGGACAGAAACACACGTGTTGTCCGCCTCTCCCACCCCTCCCGCGTCCCCCACTTCCCTCTCCAATATGCTGCTTCACAAGCAGGTGGCGCGGGAGGACGCGGTGGCCCTTTACGGGAGAATACTGCGATACAAAGGCCTGGACGAGAAAAGCAGCCTCCCGGCAGACAAGATGTGCTTCGAGACGAGCGCCAAGACCGGGTACAACGTGGACGTCCTGTTTGAGACGCTGTTCGATCTGGCGGTGCCCGCCATCCTGAGGAAGAGACAAGAGAACCAGGCGTCTCCGACCGTCGATCTGGAGGACTGGAGGCAGGTCAGCGGGAAGCGGGGCAAATCCAACTGCTGTTAGAGATCTGAAGCACCAACGAGGCTCCCAGCTGCAGACTCGTTTTTAATCAGTCGCCGTGTTTGACTGAGCATTAAATCCACACTGTGACGGTACTGTTTTGCGTTTGCCTTGACTGTGACTCGATAGCAAACACATTTCCCAATGATGTGAAGATGTATGTGAGTGTAGATTCAGTTTGGGCAGAGACATTTTAATAGGAAGGGAAATAGACTTCCTAGTTTAATAACTCAAACTATGGTTTAATATTCCAAAGATGTGCCTGTGGCCCAAAAAAAAAACACATTAAGAAAAGAAAGTAAATTACTGCTGTAAATGTTTTACTACGTACTGCCACTAAATGAACTGCACTAATCATTCATTTCATTTATTATACAATCTTGATCACATTTCACTTTAACCATTTTAAACATTTTTTTATAAATATTGATGTTTGTCTTTATATTTGAATGATGAAAATATAAGTGTTTAATTTTTTAAAATATAATTTTATATAAAATGTAATAAAAAATTTATTTTCAGGTTTGTCTTCATTCTTGGATATGTAACTTCATCAGAAGAATGAAAATATTGAATCAAATGACATTGTATTCATGTGAATTTGACCTTTTTATTTGTTTTAGAGCTGAAGTAGAGCATTTGACCCACTTTAGAGACTCTGCTTTAGCTCTCTGAACTTTGACCCCGTTTTATGGTCTGTCATGTTTGTTTTACTTGGCACAGCTATATTAGACGTGAAGAGGTAAATGACCGCATCATGGATACCATCAGATTTGATCTTTAGTGGTGCCCAGGAGTCTCAAAGTGTCTCTCATTTCTCTATTCTCTTGGTCCAGCTAGCTAGACATGCTTCCTTTTTTTTTAAATGACAGTGGATGAACAGTTTTCCTGTAATGATACTTTATCTGCCACTAGCACAATAAGCAGCTCGTACACAAGTGTGATTGACAGCATTAAGACACTCCTCCTGGAGATGTTAACAAACTTAACCTGTCATTCACAGTTTGTCATTCACAATGACAGGTTAACGGTTAACCAGGTTAAGTCTTGACCCAAGAAACTGGCTCAGCTGCTATGTGTAAACACCATCTATAGTGTAATGTTTCTCTCAACCAAGTGTTAATATCTGATTCTATTTAAAACAGCTTTCTATGCACTACCGTCAGTAGTAGTTTGACTCCAGTAAATGGTATCTGCCAGCAGGAAACCACTCCCAACATTTTAGGTGGATGGATTATAATCTGACCCAAATAGGGGTCAGAACCAAAATAAAATGAAATGCTGTGAAGAAGTATTTGCTTTGGGACTGGCGTCTACCCCCAAACATGGTGTTGGCAGTGTGGTTATAACCTGGATGACTTAGAAAGACTGATGGAACCATAAATCCTGCTTTCTGTCAGACAATCTGGAAGTATAATGTCCAGCTGTCAATTCATAACCTTAGATTTAGCACAGTTGTGTTATGCAGTTGGACACTGATCCAATGCACGCGAGTGAACCCGCCTTTGAATGGGTAGAAAGCAAAAGAAAACAAGTTGCAGATGGTTTACAGAAAATCTGGACTTAAATTTGACTGAAGTGATGGAGTGTGAGCACTCTTGTGCAAAAGTCCTTCAACATGGCGGAATTAAAACGATCATGCAGAACATTTTGGCACTCCAGTTAAAATTGTAGCACAAAGGTTTACAGGGCTGAGGCTTCACATAAATTCAGGTTGATTTGAATAACAGTTTTTCCTCAATACAGGAAATAATCTTTTGAAAACTGTTTTGCTTTTATTCAGATAATCTTTGTCTTGTTTGTTGACAAAAAAAAGCAGGAACATAATTTGTAAAGGAGCAAACTGTGTTGTTGCAGAACACAGCAACAACAAATTAAAAGCAAATCCCCCATAATTTGCGAAAAATAATTACAAGGTGGTTTTGCAAGTAGGAAATGGAAGTAGGTATTCTATTGTGACACTCATTTTCTGCAATTAGTTACTCAAAATTATATCTCAATTTAAATTTAGGAGAAATATCAGTAGCTTACAGAAAAAAAAACTAAAAATGTTCACGACTCGCATGCAAATACTAGCAAAATCAGTTAGCTATAATTGCTACGTCTTGAATGATGGAGTTTGTCCTGTCCTGACATGTTTTATTTAGGTCTGGTTTCTTAGAAGCAAAATATGAGTGCAGTAAAATATTTTCTAACAATACTATGCATTGAAACGCATGGAAAGAGGGTCAAATTTATTTTATTTAAATGTCTAAACAGAGTCAGTGCATTTTGTGAACATATGAAAAACAGATGAGCTAACAGCAGTTGATACATGCATTTAAAAAAAAAAGAGCACAGGTTGCTGTAAATATAGAAAAATAAGCTTTATACAGGCAAATAAAATGATGCAGGGTATGTAAAAAAATAGACCCTCAGCTGGCTGGGAGGCAGTGTTAGTGGCTTCAAGGTGGGGCTGCTGTAGCTCAGCCACAGAAATACGCAGTTAAACAGAAGCATCTTTGGTTCAGCTGTACTTTGTGGTCTTTGATGGTTAACAATGTGTCATAATAACTGAGGTAATAAGTTAAAAAGTAAAGCACCAAGTCAAATTTAACACACAAAATTACAGATAACAAACATACAGTTGTTCCATGATGCAGTTGTTCTTATTTTATGGCTTTCCTTGCTGTATCTACAGTGCACATTAAAGCTCAAAGAATTGCACAGTCATTGCACATCTGAGCTCTGCGGCTTGCGAGAAAGTTACTCGTTGGCGTCGAGTCAGGTAAGAACTTCAGGTCCGTCTGTCGGCGCTGAGGCAGAGTTCCTCACAGGTTCTTCATGCAGACCTGACAGCGGCTGATGCGTGAGAGGAGCTGGCCCGCCTTTAGCGTCTCCGATGACGGCTGAGTATGGAACGACTGGTCTATGGATGTCAGCCAGAAGCTGTGCTTGTTAGCAAAGTAGTGGCATGTGCCCTTGGCTCCGTTACACTCAATGAAAGGTGTTGTGCGGAAGTCCTCCAGGCAGGAGCCGGGCGATGACAGGGACTGACCGCCGCCTTCGTTTCCCGCTGCCGTATGCTGCGGGAAAGAAAGGTGAGAGTGCCTTCCAGTGAGACAGAGGTGGAAATAAAAGGTAATCTAGTGTTGCAACATGGGGTGTCATTTTGTAATCCACAAAAACTACCACTGCACATAATCCTGAACATGTTATTTCTACTTGAATACTTTTCTTCAGCAGTTACAGCGACGCTTGTTTACGTTTTTAAATAATGGATGGAGCTAAATACGAGACAATCCTGGAAGAAAATCTATTAGAGGTTGCAAAAGACTTGAGGCTGCTGCAGAGGTTCACCCGTCAGATGCACAGCAATGCTAAACATACAGCCTGAGTCAACGTTCTGGTGTAAATCCTAAGGAGAGTCTTGTAAGCACTTGTAAACTGATGTTGATGACTCTGTCCGTTCACTCTGAGGTCGCGGAACTTTGCAAAAATATCAGCTTCTACATGAAAATAATGTCTTTCACCAAGCAAAGATAGCATCACAGTTTTGTGTGATGCTATCTCACATGAAGCTGTTGCAAAAGACACCAAAGAAGATGTGAAGATGATTTTGCAACACAATGTAAATGAACTGAAGTCAGGAGCTTTTATTTTTCCACCCAAAACAGGAACTTACCATAAGGAAGGAGTAGCCAATCCACAGGCTCCTCCAGCCCACGGGACACTGTGGGATGGTGATGTCCTGACTGTGAACTGCAATAGCAACTGATGGAGCCTCGCAAACTGAGCAACGGCTGATGTATGGCTGGATTCCTTTTTCTTCCACAGGCATCATGGGGAGGGGAGCAGTGGTTGACAGCCAGTAGGACTTATCGTTTCTGCTGGCGTAGTAGCAAATGTCCCCAGGGTTGCAGTACAGAAAGGGCATGGTGCTGAACCGTGGGAGACAGGAACCAGCCAAACCTGTTGGGAACAAACATCGGAAAAGTGAGTTTAAAGAGTAAATGGCTTAAAGTTTTTTGTTTTTTTTCCCTGCCATGTTTCCTGCTTCACCTCTCAAGTATTTTGAGTTTTCAAAGAAGCAAGATCCGGTGGAAAATTAAGTAGAATAGAATTTGCGAGAATTTTCTCAGAGGTTCTTCGATTTTTATCGGTTTTTTTGGCAAACCTTGAAATGCAAAATTAATTCTGCCTCTTTGAAAACCCAATTTCCCTTAGGAACAAAATTAAATGACTTAATTAAAAATCCTCAAAGCAACTGAATCCGACTGGGAAGATCAGAGGACAAGTGCTGGGAAGGATTCAGTCCCGGCAAAGGACACAAATAACAGATAAAGCAGGTTTCTGAGACTTTGTAGGTTTCATCTTCTGCTTTTACAAGACCTTTTATGACAAGATAGTACGATTAATGTTAGCAAAACCAGCAACATCATTTAATGCTAAGAGAAGAGTCAACTTATTCACACTGGCTCACCAAGGTCCTGGTTGTGGGCCTTCTCTTGGCCCTCCAGGTACAGCAGACTGTAACCGTCCCACAGTTTAGACATTCCCACCGGACACATTGGCGTCTGGTCTGACTGACTGTGTTTCACCAGCAGGTAGCCCACGCTGATACTGCGGCCCGCCATGCCAGGTAATCCTGGGCCGCCGGGCCTGCCTCTTTGTCCTTTTGGGGAATCATGGATTCAGTTAGCCATCTGTTGTTGTCATTGGGTTCGATTTATATCTATTTTACTAAGACAAGTTTTCAACAAAGACAATATTTGAACCTTCAAAATTGCTTGTTTTATTTTTTTGTCTTAACCCCCATTTACTTTAAATCTTTTAATCCAGGATTATAACCCTAATCCCAAACTGCCCCGCAGTGTGAGAGACGTACCTTCCATGCCTTGAAGACCAGGGTGCCCCACATTGCCCACCTCGCCACGGTAACCTGGCACTCCTGGAGTACCACCAATCCCAGGCATGCCTTTAAGTCCAACAGGTCCCATGAACCCTGTTCAGAAACAGAATAAATCTGTCGCAGTGCTTTTCTTGTACTTCGTGTACATTACCAATGAAATACTTTTATACTCTTTTGGTAAAAATGGGTTGGTATGAAAAATTGTAAACTAACCTGGGTCTCCAGGTGGGCCTCGAGGTCCTGGCCCCCCTGAAATCCCTTTCGGGCCTGGGATACCCCGCGGTCCTGGAAGGCCTCTTTCTCCTGGGATTATAATGGAAGGTGGAAGACCGCCCTGGCTGCCACGCGCTCCAGGAAAACCTGTGGGGTTGATTGCTTGTTCAGTGTCTCAGGGTGAAGTAGCTGCACTTCACATATTTTTGTGATTTTTACAAAGTCCAGTTCGACCAGTTTGACATTTTGTGGCTTTCATTATTGTGTTAAGCCAAGCATTTTAATTTTTAAACTACAGATGGTAAAAAGCAGTTCTGTATCCCTCAGAAAAGTGAAAAAGCCTAACACTAAACAGAAAACTGCTCATCAGATATTAACTTCAGATTTAGTAGTTAGCTGTACTGCCTTTATCTTGCCTAGATTGTGCACAAAACATCACAGAGTCTGCCCTACCATTAAAAAGACATGCAAATCAGCAATAAGAGTCTGTTTTGAATATCTTTTTGAGCATCAAGACGGAATGGCGTCCTGGGTGGTTAGCCTTATCATCCATATCAAAACCTGTCATAGACTAAAGAAGTGGTACGAGAAATCGTTTTTCAGGTATACATAAGACAAATAATTGCAGAGCGTTTGATTGAATATACAAAAACACAAGCAAACTGTAAAGAGCCTTGTGACAAACATCCAATGGTTGCCAGTTTATTAGGAGCCCATATCTGACCTGGCAATCCAGTGTCTCCTTTCGGGCCCACTGGTCCTCTCTCTCCCTGTAAGCCAGTCTGTCCAGGAATTCCCATGTGACCTTGGTCTCCCTTTGGTCCTGTTAAAAAATACACACATATACATATATAAATAAGAAGAAACAACATAGAGACCTACTGGAATCACAAGGTCTGGTCAAAGATGTTTTCTTGACATCTCTCTTACCTTTCTTCCCAGAGATTCCATCAGGGCCCCTGTAGCCTGCTGGACCTGAATCTCCTCGAGATCCTCTCGTACCAGTGGGGCCGGGGAACCCATTTTCGCCTGGTACGCCTTTCTCTCCTGGGAAAGCATCCAGTCCAGGCGGTCCGCTTGCTCCGGGATAACCTGGGAAACAGCAATTCAAATGAATGAAAGTATAAAGAAATAACTCTTGGTGACTTCTAATGTTAGAATAGAAAAAAACAGAAGGATGGGAGGAGTATTATTTCTAGCATACAGAAAAAAAAAAACAGTTTTCTAATATTAAGGTTATTTCTAGTCAACCACGTAATTCTCCAAACATCAAAAACTATTGTTTTCAAGTGAAGAGAGTGAGATATTTAACCCAAATAATTGGAACTACTGATTCTGTTCAGTAAAACCTGTAGCAAACCTTTACCTCAATATGGAAATAAGAAACTGAAAAATACTTCAATAAAATAATAATAAACATTTAAAATACAATACTACAACTAATCATGATAGTACACGCAAAAGTATTCCACTGCCAGTTATACTGGGGATTTTGTTTACAGCTATCAATAAAGCCCAATTAATAAAGTGCTTAAGAAAGAAAAGAGATTCAGAAATGTTGCTTTCTGACAAACCTTGGGATCCTCGAGGTCCTGGGAAGCCAGGATCCCCCCTCTTTCCCGCTATGTCTGGGGTCCCACTTGGTCCCTGAAGGCCACGTAATCCTGGCAGTCCAGGTTGGCCATAGTCACCTGAATAAATGAAACATTGTGTCAAGCTTTATGCAAGTGAAGCCCCACAGAAACGTGCCCATGTAGCATGTGCAGCAGGTAAAAGTCTTCGGCTCACCCAGATTTCCCTGGAAGCCTTTCAGTCCTGATGGACCTGGAGAACCTGGCTGGCTGTTGGGAATACCGCTTTCTCCTTTCCTTCCTTTAACTCCAGTTTCTCCAGCAGGTCCAACAATGTCCAGACCTGATGTGACCAAAAAGAGCACTCTTTAAAAAGACAAAGATCTTCCATGGGGGGGGAGAGATTGAGAACAAATACTTAAAATGTTTACAAAGCTCAAATATGTCAGTTTTAAAACTTTTTCAGATGAAAATCTAAAAGATGTGCTTTACATTTACATCCAGCCTCCACTACTCTGATAAACTAAGACAATTCAGTGGAACAAATTTTCTTCACATTTCACTTTAAAAGTAATTTCAGTTTCTTTGCGGTTGTTAGGTTTGTTACCTGGCGTTCCTGAGACACCCTTCTGTCCTTTCAGTCCATGTAATCCATAAAGACCCGGTAGGCCGGGGTAACCTGCACACATTTAAAATACATTTTATAAAAAAAAATTAAAAAAAATTTAAAAAATTGCAGCGCGTATTTCAGATAAATGACAAAAGTGTATCGGCCCTTTTGCTTTACCTTTATTTCCGGAGAAGCCAGGAACGCCTGGTATCCCATCTTTCCCAGGAATTCCAGGAAAACCCTTTTGACCTTGGTTCCCCGGAGTTCCTCTCTGCCCATCCAACCCTGGAAAATAACCAGAATCCCGTCAATTGAGTATAAATCTGTGAGAATGTGTAATGAACGGGGTAAAGGTAGTATTTTTACCTGGGAATCCTTCTATTCCCAGATCCCCGGCTTCTCCCTTTACCCCTTTAATACCGTCAAATCCGGTTATGCCACGGTCCCCGATTGGTCCAGGTAGACCTTTCAGACCTATGGGAGAAATATCAAACCTTTCAAGTCAGCCACTCCCAGATTACCAGTGACGATTGGCTCCAGTGAAGAAGAAGCCACACGAGTGTGAGGTCAGTTTGTACCTGGTTCTCCTGCAAATCCATCCTCTCCTCTCAATCCTGGAGATCCTGGAAGGTCCACTTGAATGCCCTTGTCACCTGTCATATTTTACTGTACTTAATAACAGAGTGCAACTTCCACGTATTTACATCATGCCGGGGCTAATTGGCAGTTCAGTGGTTAAAATAGATTATTTCACCTTTTCCTCCTTTCTTTCCTTGCACTCCTGTATGACCGAAGGCACCAGGGCTTCCTTTGCCCCCCTGAAAGATAACTCAGTTTAAACGTTTGGCCAAATAATTAAAAATTTATTTAGGGATTTGAAAGGTTACTGCAACAAAAAAAAAAAAAAAGAAAAGAAAATTGTGCAAAATTGGGTCAACACATTACATTCACAGGGAAGGACTTATTTAAGTAAGGTGACAAATGTGGTCACTTTAAAAAGATTTTGAATTGATCTGAGGTTTATATTTTACCTCTGTGTAATATACCTATTATAATACGGTGGCTCTCAAATATACACACATCAGTGGAAAAACACCCTGATTCTCTAAGAAAATAATGAATCCCATTGGACAGCCAAGTTGAATTATTTGGATGCAAAGCATCACTTCCTATGCTGCTGTACTTCCTAAGCAAGCACGTTGCCATGGTAACTTTGCTCACCTTGTCACCATGCATTCCGTCAAAGCCTTGGATGCCTCTGCTTCCAGGTGTCCCTGGCATTCCCTTAATGCCTGGCAGGCCCTGTGCACCTGGATCCCCATGAACTCCTTTTTCATCGCTGGGGTCCCCTGGAAGACCGTGAGCTCCATCGTAGCCCGGCACACCTTGGTCACCTTTGGTACCTGATGGGGGAAAGAAATTGGATTTATATAAAATGAGAGAGGAGGGAACCAAGACCTAAGAACGGATTAACACTCTGATATGAGATTAAAGATACAGACCTCTTGGTCCGGTAAAACCTGGACTGCCCTGGTGTCCGTGCTCTCCTTTGGCCCCCTTTATGTGGATAAGCATTTTCGGCGACATTACCCCCGGTTTACCTTGCAGACCTTGTTCGCCTGCAAGCAGGGGGGAGAGGTTAATGACCAGGGCTATAATAGGTACCAGTTCCATGACAGCAGTGACACCAGTCAATGACTTGGGTCCTACCTCTCTCTCCCTTTGCACCTGCCAGTCCTTTCAGGCCAACTTCTCCAGGTGTTCCAGGCCCCCCTTTTAGTCCCTCATAGCCCTTCAGACCAGGATTTCCTGTGACTCCCTCAAAACCATACGTTCCATGACTACCTTTTGTTCCTGAAAAGAAAAAAATGACAGAAAAACAAGATTTTAGCTTGGACAGTTTGACAAATAGTCAAGTTTTTCATGTCACCCACAAACAGTCGACCTTTTAAGGAACTGACCTTTGAGTCCTTGAAGGCCTGGTCGTCCAGTTGCACCTGGTTCTCCAGGGTCACCTGGCGGGCCGCGCTCTCCGATCCCACCATCATCTCCATAAGCACCTGGCATTCCTTTTAATCCTATTGGACCTGGAGGACCTGGGTCACCTCCTGGTCCTCTCTCTCCAGTTCTTCCTGATGAGGAAAAGCAAGTTTGCCAGTAGGAACAGTGAAAAGTCTCTTTTGTTCTTTTTAAAGAATATGCCTGTGTGTCTGCTTCTTTAACCTGGCTCTCCAGTTGTCCCTGCCGGACCAGGTGGGCCCGACCTGCCAGGATCCCCGGGGAAACCGTACGTCCCAGCTGGCCCAGGTCTTCCCTCTTCCCCTGGCAGGCCTGGGGCGCCTTTCAGTCCCCTGAAGCCGATCATGCCAGGCATCCCGTCGATTCCTGAAAACATTGGTTGAACAAGAACATTCCAGCAAATATCAAACGCTCCTCACTCCACACTTTGACCAGGTTGAAAAGATCAGCTGACCTGAAATCCCTGGCTGCCCTTGATCTCCAAGTTGGCCCTTTTGCCCTCGCAGGCCAGGTAGTCCTGGGTCGCCTGGAGGGCCAGGCGATGCTCCCATTACTTCTCCGTGAGCACCTTTTTCCCCTTGAGATCCGTATCGGCCAGGCATGCCCGGAACACCGGGATTCCCTAAAGAGCCTTTAGTGCCAGGAGTCCCCAAGTCTCCACGGGGACCAGGAAAACCTGCAATGAGAAAAAAGGACATTAAAGACAATTTCATTATAGTAGCAACTCAACAGAATAACTGTGGCAACTCCTTGAAACACTATAGACCTTCAGTGTTCGGGCCTAAAATGTGTGATGTGTTTGAATTCAAACTAAACCCAAAAGCTTTCAAACCAACCTGACCCAAGGTGACAAATAATGCCTTTTTGTCCTAAATACCGGTTGTGGCACTCTTTGTGGTGGCAACATACTCAAGTATATTCAATAAAAGCCAATGAGTCTTTTAAATCTCTGTGGAGGAGTGTTGACCCACTCTTCCTTGCAGAATTGTTTTAACTTAACCACAGTGGATGGTTTTCTCGCATAAATGACCATTTAAAGGTAAGTTCCAGTTGAATCTGGGCCCACAGGCCAACCCCCCCCAAAAAAAAATGGAGAAGGGATTCCAACCGGCTACAAGACGAACTCCTACTTCCTGAGCCACAGCCACCACTGATGATTATATGCTATGATGCTACCATGATATTTTACTGCTGTTCTGGTTTAAAGTTGCCACATGTCAGAGACTGTCTGCGTCCAGATGAATTTGGATCCGATGCTGCTAGCACTCATTGGCTTTTTCTCTCTTTCACTCCTTGCCATTGATTTTCACTCTTCGTTTCTCGCATACACAATCACTCCGTTGTTGTACCGAGCCCCCAAAGCCACGAGCCCTTGTCTGACATAAGGTTAGGCCAGAGCACACGGTCAAGTTTTATAACTCTTTGTTCATCTGAGTCCGGACATCATCTCAGACTCTGATTCTTGCCCAAGCCACCCCTTTTCTGTGCATCAGAGCTTTGCATAATGTCTTTTCATCACTTCTGACCTCGTGGTCCAGGAGTGCCGCCTCTGCCACGCTCTCCTTGTTCTCCTTTCTCTCCATTGACTCCTTCCACACCAGAGAAACCTTTTGGGCCAGGAACTCCTGTTGGATCAAAAGCAGAGCAACACGTTAGGAAACCATCCGACATACAGGATTTATCACAAGTCAGCCGGTAAGTTTACCTGGAGAACCTGATATTCCACTGATTCCAGGAGGTCCAGGCTGACCAGGAGGACCTGGGATAGGTTCACAATCACCTGAGAGAAAAATGATACGACACACAACCTTGAGGACAATGTCAAAGCGTTTTGATAAAGTGGCTGTTCATGAATAACTGTTTGGGTGCAAGTGATGTTTGACTTCTGCCCAGCGTGAAGTTTTTCCACAATCAGACACTATTATTATTACATTAGCTGCTGATTCAATAAAGTACATATTAAAGTGTAAACACCTCAGTTCTCATGCAGACAAGTTAAATAAGTCAGAGGCAAAGCACAACAGAGGAGCTGCAAAGAAGAGCAACAAATTAAAAACGTTATTATACCAGCTACCTGTCACATCCACCTGTCCTCCAGCTCCATCTGGTATGCAGCCGCCTTTCAGTTGAAAAGGAGGGAGAATGAAAGAGAAATGCATTCGGAACAAGAGTTATTCAAAAGCACAAGCTTGGCCTCAAACAAGCTCAGCTGGTTTGAGGGATGCAGCGTTTGGTTTAAGTAGACAGCAGAAGGAAGAGAAGCAAACGGCTGTTCATGCTTCCTTCTTCTTTTTTTTTTAACCAAAAGCCATTAACGTTCATTCCAAATTCACTGCTTTTGTAATGGATTATGAAAGAGAGCCCTTCGAAAGAGAAGTGAAAATTATATAGAGCAAAAACAGAAAAAAAATAAATAAATAAAAAATCTTCAAACAAAAAATATGCAACTCAAAAATAGGAATGAATATAAGCAAGGAAACCAGGCAGTCAGCTGCTCCTTACCCGGACTTCCAGGCGTTCCCTGAACTCCATCATAGCCTGTGAGGCCGTCATCACCGGGTGGGCCATGCTGTCCTTTGATACCTACAACGCTTTCACCTGGCGTTCCCGCCTCCCCACGAGAACCGGGTCTACCGGGCCATCCGGGGAACCCTTTGTCTCCACGCTCTCCCCTGGGTCCTTCGCCCTGCCAGGGAAAAATGCCAGGTATTTGAATTTAAAAAAATGAGACCATGATAAATCCCTTCTACACCTTTCCCACATATAATGTGACAGATTCTGTGCTATTCAAGTGGAAAATCTGCAAATCTCTTATCAAGAAGGGATCTCGACTTAGCAAAGCGTTCTCCAAATCGATCAGTTTAAGGGAACGTCTCTTGTCCACATCCCAGTTCACACAAGTCCACAGATTTTCTGTCAAATTTGATTCTGGACTCTGGTGAGATTATTCTAAAGATCTTTTAGTTTTTCTGTCAAGAAGACTTTAAAAAAAAATTATTTGGACTTGACTTTACTGTGATGCTGAAAAATAATATTCTTCTTCATCTTCCTGGTTTTAGGTTTTATAACTTCTTCCACGTTGGGATAGTTGTTTTTGTGCGAAATACCTATAGAAATGTTGACCTAAAAGGTCACATTTTATTTCACCAAGCCATAAAAAGTCTTCTCACAAAGTTTTGGGGAAATGGAAGTTTCTGTAGAAGAAAACAGTCCTTCCTTAGTCCGAAATATCTGGCTTTTGGCAGCCTCTCTGACCAGTGTCTGTCTTGTCTGCAGTTTGGACAATATCCCAATTTTTGTAATTTCTTTGTTTCCCCATGTTTCTCCAATAATTAGTGAACTCTTTCACTGACCCATTGTGTTTAAATATTGGTGGATAAGAACAGCAAACTTCTGCTGGTACAATTGCAGCTTTTCCAGATTTATGAGATCCATTGTAATTGATAGCAGATAGAAACTCAAGCAGATCGAATGCTCAAACTGAATCAAAACATGCTTTAATAAGAGTATCTCAGAGTGTCTGCTGCTTGGCAATCCCTGTGCATTTAAAAGATATCATGAAGTAAAATAGCGTGTTTTATAAATGTCAATATCAGCATTCCAAAGACAGAAAGTTAAGCAATATGATAAAGGCCCAAAACCTTTGAGTTCTGCTAGAATCACAAAACTATAAATACTTGGCTTGTATTTATGAAGTACCATGAAAAATCTAATTATATTCCAAAGAAATATAATCCAAATTAGCAAGCTAACCAAATATAAAAAAGAAACATTAAAGACTGCAATGATGGACTCACTGGAGGACCGCGGTTACCAGGGAGACCATGGAGACCATTTGGGCCTGGCGAACCGTGTAATCCTACCACTCCATCAATTCCCGGGTCTCCAGGCTCTCCAGGGGATCCTGAGGGTATCGAGGAAAGTACATGGGTAAACTTCTAAAACACATAACCCTGAAAACAAACCGACTTGTAATTCTGTCAATGATTAGAAATAATAATAAAATAACAAACTAAGCACCTTTTTCTCTCGCAACAGTTGTTTCTCCTTTTCGTCCTTTGGGCCCTGGAAAACCATCGAGGCCAGCAGATCCCTTCAAAGCAACGCAATACGGTCAAGTGTGAGGGAACAGACATTATAGAGGATTTTAAATAAAAAAAAAAGACTGAAGTCATTATTTCCTTACAGGAAACCCGTCGGCGCCTCGGGGACCCTGGTCTCCCATGTCCCCTTCGTATCCGAACTCTCCGGTCATCCCAGGATCTCCGCGCTCACCGGCAGGACCAGGTAAGCCGCGGAGGAAATTTTCACTACTGCACTGACATTCTCCAAGTTCCCCTGATTTCACAAAACACAGTCAGGCGGGATTTTGCAGAATCAGGCTAAGAACAAGATTCCCTGCACGTGAGAAGAGCACCTTTAAATCCTTTAGCCCCTGCATTGCCAGGTCTTCCCCTCGGCCCTTGCTCTCCTTTAAAGAACTCTTTCCCTGCAGGCAAACACAAGTTAAAGAAAAGAAACGCGGAGATGAAACTGGAATCTCTCTCTCCACACACACAAACACTCACACGATCCTCTGGGTCCCGGTGGGCCTCTGCTCCCCGGACTTCCATCAGATCCTTTGGGTCCCGGAAAGACGGCAGGTCTTCCTTGGTCTCCTGGTAGACCCTTGTCTCCTTGTGCCCCCTTTTCACCAAAAAGGTCGAAGAAATCCAAAGCTAACAAAAGGAAATAGAGTAATGAATAGGTTTTCTTTATCTAAAGCCTCCTTGTTGCGCTCATGCTCCAGCTGAAAATTTCAGACATATCTTCAGTTCGAAGCTGAATGATGTTATAGAAATGCGTTTAGAGTTTGTATTGTGGAGTAAAGGAAAGGAATCGAACTATGGACAAGTGTTTACCCTTTTACATATTTTGTCAGATTCAAATTTTAATACTAGAAAAAGATAACCTGAATAGAAAAAGAAAAAAAAAAATCAAGTAATACTTTGTTTCATTGATACCAGGATTAACCACAATTGGCCCAGGCCTGATTGTTGTCCAACCAGCTCAAAGAAGAAATAGTTTTAATAGCATTTCTCTGACAACATGAAGGAGACAAAAAGGTCTAAGTAAATTCACACGTCACATCCGGATCTTACGACATACAAGAACAGACGAGAAACAAGTTTGTTGGAATCTATCAGTGAATGAACTGAACACAAAACCTTATCGAAGACACAAGCCTTTTCTATGTTGAGGTAAAGCGTATAAAGTTCAAAGTTAGATATTTATAGCAGTTCTATAGTCATTTATAATAAAACCTTATAAATACGTAACCATTTTGTTTAATCTTTGACGGTTTAGTGATATAAAAAAGTGTTGAAACTAAACCTGTATCCAAATTTTGTAAAAGTCAATTCATTGCCAGAGAGCCAAAAGGACTGTGCAGTAACACATCAGACCTCAAATAACTGATGCCAATTCTCTGAATTTGCAAACTACTTGCGACTTATGTATTCAGTTTTTACGAACATTGTTGCTGTGTGTCAGAGGCAGGAAGTCCAGGTGGTCCGGGCAAGCCTTTGTCTCCGATCGGACCCCTCTCTCCATCTGGACCCGTCTCACCACGGGGCCCAGGAAGGCCACCTTAAAAAAGTTCAGACAGGTAGAGAAAACTTCAGCGAGGTGCTTTCTAGTTGACGCATCACGGTCTCTCAACCAATAACAAATGAACTGTCAACATTCCAGCAAAACAATAGTCGTGCATGCTTTTCATTAAGCCACCATTTCTTTAAAAATGTTTCAATTTTTATTGGTCTAATGTAATCCTAATCTTACTGTGAAGAGACTGAAGAGGCTTTAGGATCAGATGTGTAAATTGATCAATTGTTATGATCAATAAAGGCACACACAGACAACCCAACAGTTTGAGTTGGGTTGAAGGAACGGCGTAACACTTGCTTGAGCTCATTTGTCTTTTTCAATTCAGAGTCCAAAAAGAGAGACAAGAAGCAGCTTTTCTTCTGTTCCTCACAACTTTACAGATTATTCAACGTGGCACCTTTGACAAGTACTTTGAGCGTTTGTCTGGTGTCGACGTACCACAAGTATGTAAAGAGATTAACATAATTGTTATTAATATCAGACCGTTATTAAGATATAAATTAAACTGGAGCACTATATTCTCATATAAATATGGGAATCCGGACATAATTTAAGTTGGGAAAACTCAACAAATTATTGTTTATTCTGATTTCATGCGCAAATTTAATGTTTCAGACAACTGGATCTGTCTCTTTGCTTCTTGTCTTCTAGCTATAGTTGGAGTATATTCAGTTTCTTTTAATCCTTCCCCCAAATTAACTCAAGGTCAATGCATGAGATCTCCAGTGACGAACTGGTACGTTAGTGGTGCTTCTTCAGAAGTGCCATTGTATGAATTGCAAGTCATATAAGAAAGATGATTCTGAAACAAGCAACAAGGTTAAAGGAGAGAAAAAATATACCATGGTAAGTAAATTTTCCTGCTGATCAGGATCTTAATTAGTTGTTCGTCTACTGGTCTTAAACGTCTCACTTTGGGATTTCAGAAGGAAGTTCATTTGTTTCACTAACGTTCATTATTCACTTTGAGTAATGTCCCTCATTTCCACACACAGTTTCACAATAAGTCAGTTGTGATTCTTGTAACCTTTCGCCCTCATTATTCAGCTGTTTTCAAATGTGGAACAGAAAAGTGTTATGTGTGAAAGGGCAGACATTTGAGGTCATCTTCTACCTCATGATGATCACATGCTTCACTTACACTTTGCTAAAGATGTGACAAAAAGGAAAATATTATCCACTACGTCGAGCCGTGTGATTTTTTTCTCTAGCATAGAAATGACTCTAATTCCTTCAAAACACGTCAAGAAATAAGGATGTTGCTGCATCTGCTTGCTGTTTTTGTCTTGATATTACATCATTCTCAATGGATGAATAAAAAAGGAAACACACAGCTCAGCAGAGAAGATAATGAAACACCATGACCTCTGGAAGATTTGCTGCTTATTCACATTCATTATCTTATCTTCAGGATATTTTAGTGCCTTTTAACAAGACGACCCAGAACATCTTCAGTACAGTTTAGACCTGTGGTGCTCAAATTTAACTGCTTGTTCAGTCGTTTATCACCTTACCCACAGACCAGGGAAATCCTGATGAAATCAGCTCCCCTGGATCACCTCTGCCTCCCTGAAACAGAGAAAATTATATTTTTTTACTCATTTTAACCAAAGAAAAATCCAGATGTGGTTCACAGTGATTCTGTAAAAGTAAAACGGTTGGACTGTATATGTCACTGGAGGCAATAAATTTAATTCATAAACAGCTTCTTACATATTTCTTTTTAAATTTTACATTATTTGAGTTGGCAAATTTAGTGTCCAGACAACAAAATCTGTCAAAGTGTTAAAATAAACTGTATAGTCACTGTGTTCTCAAACTCTAATGCTATAAGTGAGAGAAAGAGGAAGTTGGCTCTTGATGATATCAGTCGCTAGCTTGATTAGTCATTGGCTGCTCACTTAAAAGCAGGATCCATGCATTCATCGACGCTGCTGTCTCACCTTAGGTCCGTCTCTGCCGTTCAGCCCCGGATAACCGGGCTCGCCCTGAAACAGTGTTTTCATGACAAGTCAGTAAATCCTGTTTTAATTTTAATGCGAGGTTAAACAGAGTAACATCATCGAACCTTTCGACCCGGAGGTCCATCCGCACCACTTTCGCCCTGAAACAAGAATCCAAACAGAATAAATGTAAGGCATGTAAAAGGAGGAGCATTAAAAGGTGATTGGTGAAAATGCGACCACGCTTACCCGAGGGCCAGGCATTCCCATTATACCAGTTTCTCCTTTGCCGTCTAAGTTGTCTGCCTGAAATAAACCCATCACCCGATTAGCACAGGAGCCCCGTATTTCAAACATGAAAACAGAAATAATTATTATGTGATAAAGGCTAATCACGTACCAGATCTCCTCTTTCTCCTTTGTCACCTGGTAATCCAGAAGGTCCCTAAAACGATTAAACATATTATCTGGTAAAGTTTTGTTTAAAATGTTACCAGAGCAGGTATGTGGATAAAAACAAAAACAAAACAAAAAACAAGCATTATTATTGATTACAGTGATAGGCTGACGTTGCTGAGTGGTGTAGTTTCCTGGTGGGCCCTGTGGTCCGATGTCCCCCTGTGGTCAAAGCAGAGAGTGCAACTTAGACTTGACAGCATCATTTTTAAGGACACATTTAGCAACTATGAAACGCTCTAATGACTGGACTTGCTCTGGACTAAAACGCAGCAGACCAGCAGAGTCCATGCAGAACCGCTTCATGAATGACTATGGAAACTTCCCACCGGACCTCAAGCGGTTGAGTTTCTGTTCCTGACTAGAAAACGCTGAGGAACAGTCCAATCCTGTTTCTCCTTTGTCTCTGTGAGAGCATGACATTGTGTCTAGTTCAGCTGAACAAAAGGAACAGAGCCTGTGCAGCTCATGTCCTGGAAACATCTGTGCGTGGTGGAAGTGCTGACTCCAGCTGCAGCTCTTACTTTGTGAATCTTACACAAACTCTTGAATGGGCTTTGCTCTACGACTCTGGGCTTTAGTTATCCATGCTTGCAGGCCTTTTCCTGCAAAACATTTTCCTTCCTCTCAACTTTCCAGCCCATATGCTTTGACACAGCAATCTATGAACAGCAAACGTTTTCAGTAATTACCTTTTACAGCTCAGTGACAACGATCCACTCAGTATTTTCTATATGATCAGGGATTACAATTCCTATTTATTGGTCTCATGTAATATTTATATTTTTGTGAGATACTAAATTTTGAGTTTTATTAGTTGTAAAACATAAGCGTGAAAGTTAACAACAACAAATGCCAGTTATTTATTACTCTTCGTGTGATGGATCCATATAATCAATATTCCAATGTTTTGAGATTCACAAACTGAGACCAGAAGCACCTGTAAGACACTGACTGGTTGATCCGTTTGCAACAAGTCAACACAACCACTCTTGTGCATCGTCGTGGGTCCGTCATTCATTTAACTCAGGGCTTGCCATTAGTCTGCAACTTTTAGATGCATCTTATTTTCCAACACACCTGAATTAATTGAGTGGCTCGTTACCAGACCTCTGCAGAGCTGAATGAAATGCCGATGAGGGAATTCAGGTGATTTGATTCTGGTGGGTTGGAGAATGGATGCATCGAAAAGCTGCATGACAGCAGAGATCAAGGATTTGACCTGGAAAGCCCTGATTTAAATCATCAAGGTGCGAATTAAGTTTCAAGATTATTGGTTACAACTGTCTTTCTGCCCTAAATTGAATTTAACATAAATACTAGACATTGATATTTTTCCTTTGGGGATCAAATGCTGATTAATTTCATTGTAATCTTCATATTGTTGTATTAACCTCCACACAATCTTAGTGCAGGAAGTGGAAGATTGTCCAGTCAGAGCACTAATTTCCGAAACCACACACACACACACACACACACACACATATATATATATATATATATATATATATATATATATATATATATATATATATATATATATATAAACAACTTTGTAAAAGCGCACACAGAGTCAGTGCGACCCTGCCGGACTGCGCACAGATTGAAAAACTGATGGAGTCTGAATGACCCCGTCTCTTAAGTCCGTGGGAGGGTTAAAAATATATCTAAAAATATATTTACCGTGCTGCCTTTTGGGCCTATGAAGCCAGCAGTTCCTTATCTCTATGTCAATAAAAGTCAGCTTGATGATTTGTTTTGCAAAGCTTTAGACAAACAACACCAGCGTGGGTACTCACCATTTCTCCTTTGACTCCCTTCAACACTTTGGTCATGGTGCCCTGCAAAGAAGGAAGCACTTCAAGCAGCTTTCACACTTTCAAATGTCTTCCTGCGGTTAGCTCTACAGTCAGAGTACGGCTATTATCTCCCGACGCACAGAGAGGAATTAACACACATATATAATGAAATGCATAACATTTTTTGGTGATGCTTTACCTTTGGTCCACGTGGCCCTGGAGGACCTGGAGGACCCTGTCAGAAGACAAGTACAGCATATTCCTCAAGAAACAGTCAGCTTGATAAGAGACTCAGGGTCAGACTCAGAGACCCTTACCTTGGGTCCTATAGGGCCTCTGCTACCTTCCCGCCCTTGTGGTCCTGGAGGCCCCTGAAGAAAAAGCAAATTAAAGTTGAGAGGTAAGGAACTGTAAAAGGAAAAGTATTTTAATCAGAAAGCGGGCTTTTTTTTTTTACTCGTTTGGTGCAGTTTGTACTCAAATTGTGTACATTTTTGGCCAGCAGAATATAATTTACAACCAAAGCCACGATCATCGCTCTCATTCGACAGAAATGATGGGAGGACGGGACTGACCACAGACCCCAAAACAAACTTTAAAAGTTCTGCTTACTGTATTTCTACTTTGCAGAAATACAACACAGGTTTTGTGATGTGATATTGACTGAATGAGTAGAAATGCTCTGGACCCCCGATGCACAACACGCTGCCAGCAGCATCGCTAAGCAGAAAACGGCGGATCAAGCATGATTTCAGCACATACAGTGTTAGTTTAATTTTACCATTAAGTCCATAAAGACATAATTCCTATAGTTGCTTCGGATCGGGGCTTCACACCAGAAGCAAACCAGAGTTTGTTTGGAAGCTGACTGAGCCCACCTCGAAAAGTGGGTCTTGGTCCAGTTATTTGGCTCACATGAGGATTCATTTGAGTGTATTCACACCTAACAGATTTGGTCCAGACCAAAGGGGGGAGTGAACTATGCTCTGTTTAAAGCAGACCAAATATGTCAGCCAGGTGTGAGTGTACACCCTTACATATTTAACCGGATTAAGTTGAATTAAATGTGTCTTACCGGAAATCCGTCCTCTCCTGGTCTCCCTGGATCTCCCTAAGGAAAGATGTTCAAAGCAATTCTGTAAAATCTACTCTATGTAGTGAATAAAGAGATATTTGCATTTCTAATCGTGATGCATGTTTGATTCTCACCCTAAAGCGCTCTATGTAAATGGTGACATCCAGAGAGTCCCCTTTCGCTCCCTTCCTGCCTTTTAGACCCTGGAATTGAAACAGCAGCAGTAAAAAAAATTACAATTTGCATGAACGTAGGTGTAATCAGAGACTTCTGGGTAGATTAAGAGTTACACACGGGATTTCCAGGGCCCCCGAGAAAACCAGGTAATCCTGGGAATCCAGGTTCTCCTTTGGTCCCGTTACAGCCGTCAGCTCCTGGCTTCCCTCTGGACCCAGCTTGTCCTGGGTGGCCCTGCAGAGGGAATAACAGGATCAAACATCCTGTCAGCATACACAGAGGTTGAGCTGTAGATTTAGAAACGATGTGACGTTTACTCACAGGGATGCCGTCGCTTCCAGAGAACCCAGGTACACCGGTCATTCCCTTCAGGGTGAAACGGTTTCATGTATTTAACAAAGTAGGTTAATC
>NW_015114465.1:0-23244 GCF_001443285.1 Poecilia latipinna | reverse complement strand
GGTTAATCTGCTACTCTCTTGTTTTTTAAAAAAAGTTTTTTTTTTTACCGTGCTGCCTTTTGGGCCTATGAAGCCACCAGTTCCTTGGTCACCTTTCTGTCCCTTGTGTCCTTGAATACCAGGATCCCCTGGTCGCCCTTGGGGCCCCTGTGAGCCCTGAGGACCAAGAGGCCCTGGAAGACCCTGTGAGTGGGAAGGTTATTAAAAATAGGAAAACAATATAAATAACAAATAAACAAATAAATTCAAAGTGCTGCATTTCTATTTATGCAATTTTATAATTGAATTGTTCAATAATGACAACAGCAGTCACGGCTGAGATAGCAAAATAAGTGACATTTTTTGTGACAGCTATTTTAAAGCTGCTTTCTTGTACATTTGTAGATGTTGGTGCATTCGAGTGTGTGACTCAAATACACTGACATCTAGTGGACAACCATTGTAAGTGCAAACGATATGAAATGGTACTTGAGAATACTTCGATAGCGGTAGTTAAAAATGTTAGGCTGAAACTTAGACTCATAAAAAAATTATATACATTTCTGCAGACTTGTTAAGAAGTGTGAGGCAAGGTTGGTGTATTTTAAATATAAAAGGCAGAATATACATTGCACTAAGAACCCACTGGTTGGGTAGTCAAAGCAATGTCTGAGTCAGAAAAGATGCTAATGACAGTCTTCTCTCAGAAATAGTTGAAGATGATGAGAAAGGTAAAGATATTATTAGAATTTAATTGTAAGTAAAAATGACACAACAGGTACTGAAAGATGAAAAGGAACCAGATTTAGTGTGGTAGGTGTGATTTTGTGTTGTTCAACCTCACTGACTGGTTATTAGGGTTCTGTATCAATGAGATAGTTGATGACTCAACTATCTCAACTATTTTTTATATACAATAAAAAATGTATATTTTTTATTGTTTCAGTTACATATTTCAAATTTGGAATGTCAACATGTGAAAAACCTTTTTTTTAAATGTACCTTAACTTTATTATTATTATTATTATTATTAATATTATTATTATTATTATTATTATTATTATTATTATTATTATTATTATTATTATTATTTCAACAAGATTTAAAATCCTGAGTGAGGTTTTAATTCATGGAAGGATTACATTTTGCTTGCACTTCTTGTTTAATCCGCCAGAGGGAGAAAGGAAACTTTCTTTTTATATGGTACTCAGCTCTCCTCGTTCTCTATTACCATCTAGTGGCCAAACAGTATATTGCACTTTTCTAATTTTTGATCAATGAGTTAATTTCAACACTTAAACAATACTAATAATAAAGATTAAAATGCTTTTAAATGTGAAATAAAAATATCTTTACTTTTTTACAATAATAAATTAAAAGAGAGAATCAATAAATAAAATAAATTGAAATTACTATTGTTTAGTTGTAAATAAGGTAATGGAGTTTAGATTGAATCTGTAAATTAAATATAACAATGTGATTATGACAAAATTGATGAAAGAAATGAAAGAAAGAAGGCAAGAGGCAAGATTAGGTGATTAAATGCCACGTCCCATCTTCTTTAAAGAAGTGTGGAAATGCAGACTGACCTACTCCAGGTCATAAATGACCTCCTGTAGGTGGATTTTATTTTAAAGTGAAACAAACCTTCTTTAGAGCTAAACAAACAAAAATAAAAAAAACATAGCACTTTGTAAACACTGTAACTAAAACAGCCAAGACAGATCCTGAGGATGCGAGGAGAACCAAAATCACATGAGAATAATTTTATCGGGTCAGGAAACAGAGGAATGAGGACAAATTCATGTAGCGCTTCTAAGGTCAGGCAGTGATGACTCTAGATGAGTTGGTTCCTGTGAGAACCAACAACAACCACTGTTTTGTTAGTTCCCTGCCAGAAATGCTTTGGACTATATTGTAGATTCTAAAGCCAAGGATCTGAGAACCATGCTGAACTGCAATCTCATCATGCTCCAAACACACAGTGAGATGGCTAAAGTTAGGTAGCTGACGGCTAAGTGGAAGTTAACTTGTTCACGCAGCATGTGAACCTGGAGCTGTTAATTTGTGCTCAGTATCAATACTGAGCAACAGACAGAGGTTATGTCAAAACAAGCCAAACTAAACATGGATGTCTAAAACTGATAAACGGTCACTACATCCTTGTATTGATAAAATGCATAACTGATATTTTCTCCACTAAAAAGCTGGTCCATTGGGATTTCATGTGACAGACCAACACAAGTCATGCGTTTAACTGTGTAATGGAAGAAAAGGGCTACATGGTTTCAAATTGTTTTTGCTGGGAGAAAACATGAAATGTGGAGTAGATTTTTATTCAGTCCCATTTACTTTAATGCCCCTAAATAAAACCCAGACCACATAACTAATTAATTACTTAGTGAACAGAGATTATTTGTTTGTAAATCTACTTTGTTCTGGTCAAATTAACTCCTCTGATAAAATACGGTGGAAGAAGGATTGTTTTTTTATTTAGCAAAAATGAATTGGCAATAAATGTAGTTTCTTGTTTTATAAAGCTCGTTCCAAATGAGTTGCAGCTACGACTTTAGCAACACGTAATTTGCAAAGTATTGAGTCAAGAGGCTGCATAGATTGAATGGCAGACCTTTTAGATTTAAGTAACCATTCATAGCTTCCACTTCACAGTTATAAAATCCCAACAATGAGTCTTCAAGTTTGTAGCTCTAATTTAACAAAACGTACAAATGCTTTCATATTTTCACTGTACACTGAGTTGACAAAAACTGAATTTTGTCTAAATCCTCCTAATCGTAACTGGTAGATGAAACCTGAAGGGATCTGTTTCAGTAAAACTCATTGTTCCTGAGCAGAAATCCCTCTGCAGTTCTTCCCTGCTTCACAGCGCTGCTTCTCCGGCTGTTACCTGCTCTCCACTTCCATCAAGCACTTCCTCCTCTCCTCACCAAGTTCTCAAGGGCTCTCACATCTTTTTGTCTTCGTTTCTAAAGCCTCCACTAGGTGAACAGTGAACTCAAACTAGCCAGGCAGTTTTGCTACGTCAGCACTGGCTAGCAGAGTAAAGCTATGGGAGGAAAGCATCAACGCTAATAGGAATCTAGTATATGAGAGTTCTGACGAGGGAACCTGAGCTCAGAGGAGCTGGGTCCTCGTTAAACAGATATCTTGGATTCCCCACAGGTCAATGAACACAGGCTTTCCTGTTCGCTCTGAATTCCTCTGTCTTTCAAGGCTGGTCATAATTTTGGCTGATGAAGCCCTGGAGGCAATTGCTGCAGCCGCGCTGTAGTTTGTGTCGGCTGTAAATACGTGACCTCTTTAAGTTTTCTCTTATATCACCAGTGGAGCTGGTTGCAGCTCAGTTTTCTTACCCAAACAAACCAATTTAAACCTTTTCTGCAGAATTCCTGTGAGACAAATCTCACTCAAACGAGCCTAGCAAGCTTCTTGAGAATAATTTTCCACCGTAGGCTGGAGCCCATCATATGTTTTGACAGATTGGGTTAAGCTTAATCTGTGACCCGTCAGATTATATCACAGTAAATTTGGTCCACATGGTGCTGTTTCTTGTGAAGCTTTGTCTAATTTCTTTTGGATGTGATCAGAGCCAATGGATCCGCTGTAATTCACTTTAAGTTTTTATTCATTTTCTTTCCCTCTTTCAAACTTTGACACATCCAAGGACATTCAATATTTCTATGATTTCTCTTTTTGTCAAATTTCATGTTTGTTATGTTTTTGTTTCTTCAATTATTTAATCATTAAGATATATTAGTGTGATTACCAATAAAGTAATCCCTGATGCTGAAGGTGAATGGTTCCACCATAACCACCTGAAATGTCATTCATACTCTCTTTTTATGTTTATTTTCTTCCTCTATGTAAAGTATTAAACTTTACTCAATGATTCAGTAGAGACAAAGATTTTAGAAATAATTATATTTTAATACATAAACAGAATTAAATATCCAGATCAATTGCTACAATTTATTAATTGTCCTTTATTCATTTTTGTCATTCCCCATCCCTAATCCCCTCCTTCTGTACAACATGAACTACAAAATCTAATCTGGGTGCTCTCATCGTGAGCATGTGGGTTTTGTAGTCGTCCTATTTAAAGTTCCCACTGCTTGACATCATAAATTTAACCCAGGTCCAGACTGTCCCGTGGGGTGGCCAGTTTGGGAAAGTCCACAAAGAGTAGGATGGGAACTCAAAGCCCAAAGGGCAAACCTCTGACCTGCGAGAGGAATAACATAAATTAATAAACAACTGACCGGAAACCCGCTCTGTTATTTCATGAGTCTGTGACTGCAGATGCTGTGGACTGCATAAGACATGTTGTAACTATTTAGAAAAGCGCAGGGTGACTTATTAAAACACAATCAATCAAGATGAAGGGAGTCAGAATGAAAGGATACAACCACGAAAAGAATGCACAATGAAATCCAGGCACAATAAAATGTCCATAACATGGAAAATAAGGACCGGAATCATGGAATTTGAGAGAGGAAAAAAAAAAAAAAAAGGAAAATCACTGAATTCGGAAATTTGCTAATTTGGTCTCACATTTCTTTAAATCTCAGCACCACCTTTTATACTCTCCATCACAGTGGGGATAAAGTAAAGCACTGCTAGTTAACACAAGCAAAAGCACTTTGTCTCTCCTCATAAGATTAATTGGAACTGCATCTAAAAATCAACAAGTCTTATCAAAACTGAGAGGTCAGGAGGTAGTTTTAGCCTAGCACATCAGTTAGCATCTCCCTTCACAAAGGCCCTCAGAGTTAGATAAACATGTAATAAAGCCTATGTGAGATTTAAACACTACAACAGCTTTATGAAACCTAATCAACCCATTTTCAGATGCTTTCAAAAATCAACTTTTCCTTTTTTTTTTGCGAAATAAAAAAAAAAGAAGCCTTTTGATGCCTATATCTCTGACGCTTGCATTACATCTAAAGTCAGAAATAGTTTTTGGAAGTTCAAACAAAGTTTAATGTTCTCATCATATCCTTAGAAATGTCTGCTTCCTCCACTGAAAAACTGTGGCAATTTTCTCTGAGTTGAAAGTGGAGGAAAAAGACCGAAAAGGAACAATAAGAAGTGACCACCACGAAGGGGAACGCAAACACTGAACGTCTGCCTCTTCCTTGACTCCCCCAGTTGGACCCAGACGCTTTGGTCCACTTAGTACTGCTGCTGCTTTGCGACCTATCTCAACTGTTTTTCTTGGACGCATTTTTGCTGGACTCATTTCCTGAAGAGCCGCGTCCCGCATGCTTGATGCTCGGAGAAGAAAACAGGGCTCTGCTCCCCCTTTCCCGGATGACTGGTCGGAGGGAGATTGGGTTTAGAGGCAGGCCAGAAGGGTTCTGCTCGGAGGGCAAACGGGGCAGTCAACTGGATCCTCTAAGGACGGTAAATAAACATCTGCAGATGATGTTTAGATATCTATTAGTGTGTGTTTAGATCCCCCGTCTGCAGCCAGGAAGGCCAGCTTTCTGAGAGTTCTGAGAATGTTCTGGAAATCCCGGATGGCCGTCATGAATCAGATAATAGAAAAAAAAATAAAAATAAAAATTATACTCTGGAAGTGAAGAGGAGTCAAGTTGGTCACATGAGATAAAGACAGAAAAATAGTGTCTTTTTCGTGAGAAAGTTGATCTTTTTTTTTTCTTTATTTTTGCCATGGTAACAAGCAAAACCTAAACTTGATGCTTTCACGCACTGCAACCGGTACTTGTGAGTCATGTTTCGGAAACATTTCTTGTTCCGCAACAGAGGGACGGAGTCAGGGGGCGAGAGCTGACAACGTGCAGAGCAGCGTCAGTCGTTTGTTGCCGCTAGGGTTGCTTCCCATGCAGATCTTTGTTTAATCATTCAGCACAAAGACATTAGTTTACATTCGAACTCATGTGTTTAAGCTCTGACTTCTGCACGTGAACACACGCGAGCCAGAAATGTGACAGAGTTCAGACCGAACGGAGAGCTGCTAACGACCCGTTTGAATGAAGCGTGTGTCTGTCTCTGTTGTAGTGATCAAAACTCGAGGGGGAGATCCCGGCCTGAGAACAGAACGGCCTGGTTGTCCAACTATCCCCGGGCTCTCTGGGGCCCGACACCTGCAGCATTGCCTCACATCAGAGGAATGAGACATCTTGAGCCTACGTTATGAGCACATTTAGGCCTTAGGAGGTTGCAGCTGCAGTCTGTGTGTGTGAGAGAGAAAGAAATAGAGCAAGAAATGAGGTGTTGGGTTCTCCTTGGAGATCAACCACCTGCATGTCTGGAAGGTGTGTCTGCACGTCTGAGTGGATAATGAGGTCCATCGTAGGTGGGTCGCCTCTGTAGTCCCTCTGTGACATTTATCACTCAAAATAAAATGCTTTATGTCACCACTGACTTTGTTTTCAGATTTTGTTGAGTAACCGTGCGAGGTTGAGGAAACATAGCGTAAATAGTTTCCTTACAGGTATTTTCAGCGTGAGAAGGTAAGAAGAGCGGAGAGGAAAACCTAGTTTTTGGAGGAATGAAGGACATCAAGGTTGTAATTATTACCTACTACATGCAGAAATGGACTGTGCTGCTTCTCTCATTTATTATCAACAGGGTGTTGAAATCTCAGTAATTTGAGGGAAAAATTTTAAACTTTCCTTTTTTCCTTAACGTAAATGAAAACCGGACCCACAGTTTTTCTTGGGTGGGAAATTTGACAGCTTTTGTTCCTCAGAAGTGCGGCTCGGCTTGAGAAGTTTGTGACCATCCAGCTGTTACGTTGGACCCTATTTGCATTGATAAAATCCAATAACTTGAGCAACAGGGATTGTCCTTGTAATCCGCAGGATCTTCGTCTGAAACCATCCCTCTGGCCGGACTGGACGAGGAAAAGTTTTCTCACAAGGGAACCATCACTGCTGTTCTAGAACATTCACGATCAGGTCACTTATAAAGTTTTAAAAAAAATAAACAGTTCTTCCTCATATTAATCATTGGAGATATACAATCAGTGGTCTTCACTGAACAATCATGCAGCAAATGATCCAGGAGAATCAAACCCAGGACGACAATGTTGGAGACTAAAGCTTCTGAACATGCTGCATACCAACTCAGTGCCCGATTCATTAAATTACTCCTTAAATTTAGCTTTTTCTTCCAATCAACCACATAAAATATCCTAATCATCAAAAATATGTAATGGTTTTGGCATATTCAAGTACACCCAGTATGTTTTCATTACGTTTGGTGGGCAGACTGATGGCGCTTTTGAATTATTGAATTATGTTGAGTTGAATTATGAAAAGTCAGCACAAGCAAAGCTGCCAAAAAGAGGAGAGGAAGAGCTGCACATTTTTAGTAACCGAATAAGGAAATGTCAGCTCATTTCTGAGGGAACACTGTGGATTTAAAGACAGAGAGGTGGATCAACACAACAGGTTATTAAAATAAAAAAAAGTAATTTACGTTTACGACCAAACAACATGGCAAATCTGTGAAACCGCCTGAAATTTAAACGGTGAACGACCTGTTAGTAACTAACTACTATGAAAATATTAATTGAGGATTTTTCAGCGGTTTTGTTTGTTCATGAAAAAGTGAGCTCATTTATTTGGCAAAAAAGCTTTGATATTTAACATGGCCCTTATTAACGTATTATTTTTCTTATTTTGTTTCTCATTTATAATTTTATTTATATTTCATTCCTTTTTTTTTCCTGTTTTGATTTGCTGCTTCTATATATGTTTTGTAATTGATTTATTATGTATTTTATTTTCCAAAGACAATTGAAACACAGAATATTGCTGATTTTTATTTCATTTTAAATTTGTACATACTGTAGGAACCTGAATATGAAGACTTTGTCACTTCAGCGTTCCCCGCACCCCCACAAAGCCAACAAGTAATCATTTTAAATAACTATCAAAATACTAATTATTCCACAGCTAAACAGCCCTATAAAACATTTGCGTAAAAACTGAGCACCTACAGCGAGTCGGCATGTGGGATAAACTCAAATCTCGCATCCTGCCTGTCTTAGAGGAGCCTGTCCAACATGACAGCCTGATTGTTTTCTTCGCCCTGATGTGGGCCTCCATTATAATCCCTGATGGTGAACATGGAGCTCGCAGTTTGCCTTCAAACGTTAAACTTCCTTCTGACTGCAAATAAAAAGCACCGATGATGTGAATGGAGATGAGCAGAGATAACACCGTTTTCACCAAAGCTCTCATGTTTTACAGACCAGACAGATTAGACGGTGATAAAGCACGCGGTGTGTGTGTGTGTGTGTGTGTGTATGCGTGTGTGTGTGTCTCCGTGTTTTCAAATGAAACATGGGGGAAGATAGTTGGTACCAGGAGGTGTCCTCCAGAAAATAGTAAAGAAACCTTCAGAAAACTGGAATGTAGGTTATGAGGAATAAAATAAAACTGACCTTAATTTGTTATTTTTGAGGTGATTATGAGAAAGGAATGCTGACGTTCAGAGCTGCAGCCACAACATCAAATGAAATATTTAAGCTCCTACTCTGGTCATCATCATTTCACCTGTCCTTGCTTGCACACTACTTACGCCCTGTGCTCTGAGACGACGATAACACGAGCAGACTACAGGTGGTAAGAAGGTCAGGGTCTGTGTGTGTGTGTGTGTAGATACACACCCAGTTAAATACTGAACCGCTAAACCTTTTCCCTACTGCAATGGAAACAAGGTCACAGCCAGGGTCATTGAACGACTTCTGGATACAGAAACACAAAATCGCCACTTTTCATGTGCGCTCTACTCCTGTCTACACACACACACGCACGCACACACCCACGCACACACACATCTGTTCAAATAATTCGCCTTCCTTCCTTTGGAAAATATTGTTACTGTACGCCTGTCATGCCTTCTGCTCTGAAATGACACAGATGCAGTTGGAAAACAACAACTTCAGATTTACCGCTCTCCATTGTTGTGTTTAGACTGAGGAAGACACAAACAGGATTTCTGAACTTTGCACAGAATAAATGTTGCAACCAAAATTTATCAGCTCCTTAATGTTTGTTTCAGCCTCATTCAGAACGACAAGGCCGTTCAGCGGATTGCAGAAGTGGTTCTTATCAGCTACATGGCTGCCGAAAGGCTTTGCATCGGCATGTGAAGACATTAAAGGGATAGTTCAAGGCCTTTGAAGGGAGGTTCTGTTAAAATGCTTTTAAGAAAGTTTAAACATGTTGTCTTACCTGCAGTAGATAACTATCTTATCCTTTGAAGGTACAGCTCAATAAATTAATATAAATGAAAGTTACATCTTCAAAAATGATTGATTTTCTACTAATGTTGGTGATTATGGCTTACGGCTAATGAAAAGTCAATATGATTTCTAAGAAAATTATAAAATTTATACAATTAGTAATAACCCTACATTACAGTACTGACTTGAGACTTGACACAATTACTTTCCAGCAGACAAGGTCATTCTTAAGAAGCTAGGCATTCACAAACAGCCACAAGAAAGTTGTGTGGAAGAAAAAAGTGTGGCCAAGGGGTAAAATCTGTATTGTTATTCTCCGTATAACATTCTTCACAAAACAAAAATTGCACACAAACTAAACGCAGTGTCTCGTTCTGAGCAAATGCTTCAAATTTAATTATACATCTGATCTTCTTCCTCTTTTTCTGGAAAATAATTAATGAAACTTGTTGAGACTTTTAGATCCTGCATCTGGCTGATTGTGTAATCTGTAGATCATCACTACTCCACTCCCTCAGCCTGTCATCTGCTGCTCTTGGTCTCGTTTTGTTTATTAAGTCAGTGCAGCGAAAACAGGTCCTCCTTTTTCTATGCAAACAATAGTCATGTTGTTCCTAGGCAACATCCATCTTCTAAACTATGAAGATCCGACAGTTTTAAAGGCCCCTAAAGATGGACTTTGGCTGGTCGAACCAGACAGCAACAAGAGAAACGTGAAGCAGAGCTACTGATTTCTGGGTTGGCCTGAGCTCGATCTGGAGCAGGATAATGTGCTCTTATGATGTTTGTTATATCAAATATGAGAAGCACAAGGTGCTGTTGTTGCTGTGGGACACACACATGTTTCAATTGTTTAAAAACCGTTGGGGTTTTATTCCCACCAAAACGCAGTGTATTAAGAACTTGAATTTAAATGGCTGCTCCTGTTGCTTTAAAAATAAATAAATAAATAAAAATGTTCTCCTCGCTCCCACTGAATACCACAAAACAAGGAGGGATCTGCAACATACATTAGTGGGTGTTTCCTGTCTAAATGGCAAAGAAAAGTCATAGAGATGGAAAAAGAATCGTGTTTCAGCTATCCCCACGTTCATGTTGATGCAATTAGAGAAGTACAATAACAAAGTGGCTCCTTCTGAATAAAATACTCAAATGCTAAAAGTTTAAAAGATTAGATCTGCTGATGCACATGAGAGGTCAGAGCTGCTCTTTTTTCTTCCCGGCGTAAAGGACAAAACTTTGAATAGAAACAAATCATAATTCATCTTTTTTTTTCTATTTTCCCCCCCAAACACAATGTGAAACTTCCACTTAAAAAGACCAAACAGTTTGTGTCAATTAGCTGAGTTACATGACTTAATGTTCAGACTTCTAAACAAAATGTAAACTAATTGTTGCTGCAATGTCAACCTTTGACTCACACACTGTGGGTGTAATTAGGACCATTTCTGCTACATCTCACGTAATTTAATCATTATTGTGAGGCTTTTTTTAATGCTTTTTTCTACTGCTTTATTCTTTCACAAATCTTTCCATCTCGCAGCCAACAGCTGCTTTCTGTCCGTCAGTTTGAGCATCCTCTGTCACATTCCATCCAAATCCACAGACTTATTTTCACACAGGACTCTGCCAGCCCCGAGATCCCCACTGAATTCCTCTTTCCAACGTCTCGGGAAGAGAAAATCCTCCCTTCCAAATGTTTTAATGATAGCAGCAGGTTGTTGCTTTGCTGCCCTCCCACAGCCTCACATGCATGAGTCTTTCTTTTTCTGTTTTGTTTTCTTAAATCAGGTTGGTCTTCCCTGGCATATTTAGCCTGAAGAGACATCTGCAGGAATGAACGGGATCTCGCATTAAAGGTGCACAACTGTTGAACTGCAATCATCACTGCAAAATCAGTGCGTTCAAAGCTGCAGCTGCTGTGATATTATTTCACTGTTTTGTGTATTGAAGCTGCGCCACATTCACTGTCCTTATGTATTTATGGTTTCCAAGATCTATGCATGTATATACGGGTATTATCAGCCTTTAGTGTGCCACTCAGATTGTACAGATTTGCTTTTAATGGAACAAGGAAATGGGCCATTTATAGCAAAGGTCAAATTTACAGACAATCCTGTTCCCACAAAACAGAGGGAGGCTATATGAAAAGCAGATCAGTAGACCGTCATTGTGCATGACTTCCTGTCTTTCCCTGTCCTGCATCACCCGAGGAAGCATTTCCCATGGTGGACGGCGTCCATAATAGTTGCCATGTTTTTTCCTCTGCTTTTTATTTTTTATTTTTTTTTTTAGAGTTTGTTTTTCTCTTCACGTTCACTGAGCTCATCCACAGGACGCGAGTGAGGCTTATTGTTTTCACCATAACAGCGGTAACTGTGCTCTCCCATAAAGGCCTGAAAAGGAACAAGCTGCAGTTCAGGTCATTATTGACGATTCATGTTGATCTGTTGTTCATGTTCTTTCCTTTCCCGTTTTGAGGCTTCAGAAACCACAAAAAGCTCAGTTTCACCGAACCGCCCACCATGCAGAGCTCGTGAATCTTTCACTTTACTTGGTCTGTAAGGATGCCAGGCTCTGTTAAACCCGTATTTCTCAGCTATAAAGCAAACCTCTAAACTGCTTTAATCATTGTGTCCATCTCAGTGCGCGGTTCCTTCTTCTTTTTTACTGTCGATCATGAATTCAGCCCACTAATGACGAAGGGAAACAATGGCGGCTTTGGGAGAGGACAGAGGGGAAGCTGATGTTTTTCTGCAGGCTGGCAGAGAGAGAGAGAGAGAGAAGAGTCAGGCGGCCAAAGTCTCCGTTTTCAGGCCTAAAGCAGAAAACTTCGTCAAAATAACACATTTGTTCCTCAGTAATGAATCGGCTTCATTGTTTTAGTCTCTCTGATGCTCTATTTTTGTTTTTCTGCCACTGTTTAGGCTTTTGATGTTTTTTTCACAAAAATTGTGGATATTTGAGAACGTTGTAATGAATGTTATATTTCCAGCCAAAATGTTGCTGCCACATTTGAAATCGTTCTTCAAAATTAATCTGACAAATAATTTTTCAATGCAATAACTGATTTAAATGATTAATTTCCCTCTAAACAATATTCATTTTTATGTTTTTTTATGTTACTTGTTTTTTTTTTATTTATAATAATTGCATATTTTTACTGCATAAATAAAATATAAACAAAGGATATGTAAACAAATATTTACAGTTTGGAGTATAACCATATGAGTATTGCACTGGAAATAATGAAGAGACCACTGGAAAATTATATGGGAAGGTTTATGTTTGAGTAAAACAAACGTTGCTCTTTTATTCTATGAACTGCTGACAACATGTCTCCGAAATCCCAAGCAAAAACTTTAGTATCTATTTACAGAACATGAGAAATGGTCAAAATAACAAAAATGATGCACTCAAATAATGCAAAGAAAACAAGTTCAAATTGATTTAGAAACAAGGATACTGATGTTTTAACTCAGAAATATTTGGTGAAATAACCGTAAGGTTTTCAGTGGGGTTGGTTCAGTGCAGCGGTTTCTTCGTTTTTTTTCCAGAGCTGTACATAAAGTTTCTTCAGGTGCTTTTCTTGCATCACACCTGTGTTGCTGTAAAATAAAGCCAAGGATTTAATGGTGAACTATTGCCATAAAGCTTCCACTTGGACAACTTTGGCCCTTGACAACGTTGACATACTTTGATAATCCGGCTCTTTTGATCGTCAAGATGATGATTTTTAAGCCAGAATTGCTTTCAAACAGGATGTCATGTTTTTGTAGGAGCTGGTGGCTCTTGCAATGCAGCTGATGTAAAAGTAACAGAATAGAGCAAAAGGGAGATGGGAGTTTATTAATAACAGTAAAATAATATGATACTTGATTCTCTGTACATATATTTATTTAAATCTCTCTTTTTAGGTTATCTGGTAAGACAGGCAACATTCGGATCTAAATGTTTCCATGTAGTGATCAAAACCACATAGTGGACCTATTAACAAGCAACCACTTTTTGCAACAGCTGTAGAAAATCCCAGCCAGTCCAGACATCTGCAGCGGATCAGTATTAAACGTCCAGTGAAGCGCACGTCTCCATATCTCTCCCCCGATGGAGATATTTTCAACAAGTTGAGAAAAAACAGTGAGAAAAATGTAGAACCTATTTCGTTTGCCAATCTGAACAAGGGGAACATGTAGAGCAAAATAAAAACTTGTAAAGAGGACACAAGTTGCGTAAAGCTTAAGAAAAATGAAAATCTTGAATGTAGGCGGATGCAGGAACTGATTTTTGTTTTCATACATGAAACACAAATTCTTGCTAACAATAAAACCTCACTCTCGCCCATTGTTACTGAGAGACTGAGAAAATATTTCCCTTTGTTTCTGGCCAATTCTGGGCAATAGTCAGGAATACGGAGGAAGGAAGCGATAGGTGGACTGATGACCTCATTACAAGACTTTTGTGCCTTTCAGATGTGGAATGTAAAACTTCCTCACTCCTGTCTCTGTGTCTCTGAACAGGAGCTTCCTGTACACATGGCCAGAGCGCACTTCAAAGGTCAGACTTGCTGTCAAGCTCGTCCAGTAAACTCTCAGTGGATGACAAGGTGTATCTGAAAGGCATTCCTGCCCTCACTGCTGTCGTTTCAGAGGGAATCTCTCGCAGGCATGTTGATTTCAGACTGGAGATTTACAGCATCTTACGTCTGAACTGAGACATTTACAGTTTCCAGGAGCATTGTTCACGGGATAAGAGAAACAAAGGAAATGGGACAAATTTGTCACCGGGACAGCTTGTCTTTAGCCTGTTTTAAACGTAGGATGGGTAAACATTTAACTCAGTTCTAGATTCCAGTTCAAGTGTTGAAGCTTAAATTAAAGATGGATAAAACAAGATGTTTAAGTGCTTCATTTTGGAAGAGAGATGACAGAAAACAAAGACTTTTTCTACATGTTTATGTTTATTAAAGCTTTACTTCTCTTAAACTTATGGCTCAGTTGTGCTTCAGTAGACCTATTGCCGCGGCTCGTCACTGTTACCTCTTTACTGCTTGACGCCTTTACGTGAGAATTTATACAACAACCTCACAATTTCCACAAGGCATGCTGTGCATATAAATGCATAGACATTGTTGTGATTTATTTATCAAACAAATCTCATCAGCCGATTGATGGAAATATGTTTAAAAATCACATTAAGTTTGCTTTATGCCCTGGTGGTCTGCTGCCAACTATTAACATCCCTGTCCTGCTGTTATCTTTTCACTTTTTATTATTATAGAAAGGACTCCTACATCAGTTCATCCGTTTCTTTTTTGAGCATTCTCCTCTGTTTTCTCTGCAGATGGGCAAAGACACTGGTTCAGGTTCTGTTGGAAGTTTCTTCCTGTGAAAGGGGAGTTTTTCCTCTCCACTGTCGCAGCGTGCATGCTCAAGTTTAGGACTCACTGTGAAGTCTATGGCATAACGCAAGCGACTATCTCCTGTTTCCGTCCAGAAGGAGTGCAAGGCAACGATTTGACACGATTTATACTCCTGAATCAGCGCAGTATAAACACAGTATGTACAAAATTTCCTTTCTTGTGCATCAATCTATTCCCTCTTTTCGAAGCTCCTCATTCACAAAACAGTGAGAATTGTTCTGTGAGGTGTATCTGTGCTTTTTAGTGATATGAAAGCAGATATACAGTCAAGTTCGGAAACCTTTTTGGATCAAGTTTAAAGTATCCTCAGGTCAGAATTCAAACATGAGGTTCTGCCAAAAGCAGCATGTAAAAAAAAAGAAAAAAAAGAGAACTTGTTTTCTCTCATCAAGTTCAAAAGAATAAAAAGCTACACCACAACTCATGTCGACACATTAATAAAAAAAAAAAATCCTGATTTGGGATGGGATTTCTAAATCAGGAAGCCGTCTGCTCATATATGCATGAGCCAGATACATTGAATCACTCTGAGAATAACAGGAAGAAGCACTTCTGAGAAATGCTATCCATTGTAAAGGTCAATAATTTCAGTCTTTTATTCTTTAAAGGAAAACGTCTACATTGGATATAAAAGCATTTCTTCTTTTTCAAACATGAGGTGAATTGGTGCAGAAAGTAGATTGTGGTGTTGAAAAGTCTTTAAGGACAGGAAACTCAGTCCAATAATCTGATGAAGCACGTGTCTGAATCAAAACACAGCCTTTAGTCATGCAGAACCTCCATTACTCACTCTAAGCTTGTTATCTGAATATGTTTAGTCTACGTCTGTCTGTCTGATTTAAAACCTACTTTCTTTTTTTGCTCTTACATTTTCCCCCCATAATCAGTCTCCCAAACTCCAGATGGTCTCTGCTGCGATCCTTATTTTATTTCATAGGGTTTAATGATGTGAATTTCAACACTTTTCACAGCGTCACATTATCGACTTTACTCAAAAACTTTTCAATTTCCCAGGACATCGGAAGCAGATGGTGTCGTTGCTCAACACGTTTACAACAGGTTATTGTGATGGTTTATTGATTAAATATAGTTTCTGAAACTGTCATGCACATTTAAAGTAGATTAAAGTGAAATGTGTTGTCGTGAACTCGTGATCTTTTTCAGTTTGTCACATTAAAACCACAATCAGCAATTTTATTACAGTTTTTTTTTTTTTAGATTTTATGTTTCGGACCAGCGTAAAAGTAGTGCATAATTGCAAAGTGAGAGGGAAATTAAACTTTTAAAAACATTTTTTAGAACTTGAAACCTGAAAATTGTGGTGCACAGTTGTATTAAGCCCTCTACTCTCTGATAAAATAAAATTTAGAAAAGCTGTCAGTCAGGACTTCCACAAGTCTTGTTTTTTATGGAAAAGTACAAAAAGAAGACAATTAAATAAATCATAGCAAGTCCAATGGATTATCTATAATAATAATCTATTAGAGGCTGAAAAATAGTTGATAATGAGGCAGAGGTCCAAAAGGACATCCATCAGAGCTACAGTGGAATGGTTTGGATCAGTTTATATTGGTTGTGTTAAAATGGCCCAGTCAAAGACCAGACTTGAATCCAACTGCGGACTTGAACCTGTGGCCGAGCCTGAGCAATTTTGTGAATGAATGTGCTAAAACTTCAGATGTGAAGAGCCGAAATAGAAACATCACATACAATGTCAGGTGTAAAATTAGTTCCAGACAGTATTGTTTCAGAGGGGCTTAAAAATGCAAACCATTCAGATTTGTATCTGCTTTTTTCCATTTTCGTAAACCGTTAAACCTTTTTATTTTTTTTCAATTTCCCAAACATGCACCAATTTGCGTCAGTCTGTCGAAGGTTTAATTTGTAGAGTGACAAAGTGAGAAACACTTCATGGACTATAAATCTGTTTCCAGGGCTTTGTAGAAACCTGACTTGTATTTGAAGAAGAAAGCATTATTTTCAAATCAACCAAGAGTTGTGTGTGTGGGTGTGTGTGTGTGTGAACCTTATTTGGTTCTCCGGACCGAAAACCAAAAGCTGGTGACGGTTAACTCACCCCTGAAGTAAGCAAAGGGAAGAAAGAGAAGCAGAGGGATGTTTGCAGAGCTGTACAGAACAGGACTTACCCTGGCACCCTTCTCTGGAAAGCATTTACAGCCACCGCTGCAGTCTCTTCCCCCACACGGGCCACTGTGCTTCTTCCCACCCTGTCAGACACAAAGCAGACAACATTAGGACCTTTTTACAGTTCAGAGCAGAAATCTCACATATTCCCATCACCGCCACATGTTCCTGTTTACCACATCTGCAGCAATCCATCTCTATTTGCAATGGGACGCAGTGAGGAGGGGGGGGGATGAGCTGTTGGTGTGAACAGCTGTGTTTGCGAGCGCTGCGGTTCACAAATGTCGCTCTGTTGCATCAGAGCGGCTGATTGCCACACAGCCGTCTGCACACTCGTTAGTTTGAAGTGGGATGTTTTGGTGTGGCTCAAATGAGTCATGACGATGTCGTAGAAATGTTGGTTTGTTGTGGCGCTAAGAGACACGACTAGCATGGTGACAGACGGGGACAATTCCTCCTTAGATCTCTGCATTCCAACCAAACCGCCCACCATCACAGGCTGATCTGTGTGAGACGTCACACACATGCAAACAGAGCCTGGGGTGTGCATAGACATGACATGATCAAAGAAATTAGTCACAGGATCCCGAAGGTCAAGGGAGTCAAGACCCTAATGCAGCTGAGATCACGAAAACCCAGATGGAAACGAGTCTGGTGCTCATTTACTTCCATTCTGAATACTGACTCAGAAATCTGATTATACCCAGTTGTGTGTTTGATAATGAGGTAATAATGCACAGGTGATGAACAGTCTGTGCTGTTTAGGCTTTGTTACGGAAACTTTATTTAACCAGGAAAATGCTGAATGAGATTAAAAATCTTTATTTCAAAAGTTTCCAGGACAAAACGAGCAACATAATCAATAAGCCGAACCAATCAAAGAACACAAACTTAATCGACATATTGATTAAAATTAAATTAGGGTAACATTTTCAATCAGATTTTTTTAGTTACTGGGGAACTCTTTGAAATTTTCTTTAACGATTTTTAGTTCCAGACATTGCGGACAGCTTAAATGCCTTTATGCAGAGCTACATTAAAATGTTTGATTTAACCGGTTTTCACACTAACTTAGTAAATTGGATACATCAATGTTGTCTCAATAAGATGTTTAAATCAATCCACCACATTAAACCTGTAATACTTTGTATTATAACCTGTAATGCTCTGCATACTTTTAAATTGTTCTCTAACATTTTTCATTCGTGATGCCAGACAGAGAATATTAACATTACATCAAAATAACTCTTTCACATCTTTGTTTAAGGAGAAGAGACAAGACCGTTCAGTGTGATGTGAGTGTAAAGCATTTACTGCAGACGTCACAGAAAAGTTCTGTCCCTCCCATGTCCTCCACCTACACACCCATACCGGAGCCTCCTTAGGCAGAAAATGCGCAAATACCTTCTCCTCTTCCTCGTTTATAAAATCTAAATGGTCACTTTATGCCCACAACGGCAACAAAGTGGAAGATAAAGAATCAGAATAATTCTCCCTCCTCGGTCTGCCACGTACAAAGACCACATTGAAGAGCACAAAAACCTCTTTTTGCTGCACAGCCATCGTCCTTAACGATCCCAGATCCCCCAACAAAAGACCCTCTTCCTCTTCTTATGGAATGCACAAGATGCCTTTTAGTTTTTTCCTCTCCCGTTGCATCTGAAGACTTCTTTTCATGATGCTGTTAGATAAAACTAAGAGTTATATGGTTCAAATTTAGCCTGCGTCACTGATGCCAACGAAAAGGAGTCATTTTATCTTCTCAAAATGGATTTGTGATTGGGTATTGGGTGAAAAAGCTGAAAACCATTATCTGTTGCAGGAGATAAAAAAAAAAGAATAACGGTCACCTCATCGCAGTAAGGATGTAAGGCAGTCACGTCATGACCTTTCTCCATACTGAGGTGGAAATCCAAAACACATACAATAGACTGAGTCACTCCCGGACGGACACACAAAGGACCAGCTCCCATAGAAGCAATTATGCTTCACCAAAAAAATGCAACATCAATTCGGCTTTGCAGTTTACGAGCTCAGAATAGCTCATGAAAGTCTCACCAGAAGACAATGGGACTGGGCAACAGCATCCTGTTTCCCCATCCAGAGGCACAACAACCTGACTTTTGACAAAGTCATGTCAAAAGTGTTTTAGGTGTGACGCGATGGCACCGACATACCGAAACTTTAATAAATTCTCCCCATAAAAAATGTGAGATTACAACAAGGCACGCAAACATTTGTGTCTTGATGCTCTGCAGGATTTCTGGAAACTATTAAATCATCGGGAAGCTATTCTGCAGCACTTAGAGTTCTCAAACTCTTGTCTGAGGCTTTTTAAGCTCTTGTGCTTCTTTAAGAGTATCAGTTCTGAGACTTTTAAACATGGACTGATTTTAACTCTTTTGCAGACAGCTCAATAATTTGTCTTCTATTTTTGCAGTTGATTTTATTTAATCTCTGTTTTATTTATTTACAATAACTACTGCTCCTCCAGAGGAATTGGACCAGTAGATGTGGGCCACCAAGCCACGGGTGTTTCAGAACGCCGTCATAAATCTGGCACCAACACTCCTGCATGTCAAACTGTAATAACAAAGGACCAAATCACAGTCTAAACAAAGGAAACCCGACAAATCTACCAGATGAGACTGTATTCTTTTATTATATATAAATAACATTCTTTTTATCGTCAGACAGATTTTGAGATGATAAGAGAAAATGTCTGTGATCAGATTTACTTTGACTCTTCATCTACATCATCTGGTTTACAATGGGATCCTGCTGTGATTATAACTTCTTCCCATGACGCATGATCTACTTCCCATCAGCAGACCTGCAGATTTGGACACCAGTGTCACTCTCTACGAGCCTGAACTTCAACTTGGACAATCTCGACAAGGAAGAAATAAGGCCCCGGTGCAAATTGGTGCTTTAAAGCTCGATAAATATCTGTTGAGAGTCACACGGAGAGGCCAAATGTTTTCCGATGAAACGTTTTATGCTCAAGTGAGAACAAAGACTGAGCTTTTTCACCACAATGACAAGAATGACGAACTTTCAAGCACAAGAAAACTCATTAAAAGGAAAGTGAGTGTTAGTACAGAAAGTCACATGTCATTCAGAGGAAATCAACCATTTCCTCTGAAGAAACACAACAGAATTTGGTAGATATAGCTGATTGCAGTCTCACAACAACTACATAGAATATACTGTCTTAAATGATGATTTGAAAAAATTAAGCAATTGGGATTTATGCTTTAAAAGTAGGGTATGATTACATTAAATTACTGCTGCCTTGTACGTGTGTTTAAGTGTAAATGAATATGCCCATATTTGCCATTTCACGCGTAGTTCCCAAGCTTTGGCTCCCTAAGTTGTAACAACTTGCTTTGTGATGATGGCCTACATTGTTTGTGCTTTTTGGAAGTGCTCATGCTGTTTGGATTCATTTTTTGTTTTTATTGCTCTTTATGGCTGCACTGCTGCACAACTACAAGAATAAAACCAGCTGAGTCAATGTCAATATTTCCAATTCTCCAAAATATACTCTCTTAGGGTTGTTGTGCATAAACAGGACCATAAAAGACAAAAAAAAAAACAAAAAAAACAAAACAACACAGCTAATATTGCACTTGTGCAAAGAAAGACGAAAATGACTAATCTTTACTTTAACATGATATAATTCTTCTACATTTATCTTTTTTACTTGGTGCTGAACAACACAAACAGACATAATGACAGCTGGTTTGTGTGGATTGTCTGTGGTGAGTTTCAGTCACTGTGGGTACATGAATCACTGCGTACTGTGTAGATTAGGTTGACCACAGACAAAACCGCTTCCCACCACTTCCTTTTAGAGTCAAAATGCAGCCAAAAACGACAACGAGACTCAGGTGGATGGGCAGGATGATGACAAAGACAAGCAACACACAAACAGAACAATTACAGACAAAACAAACTCGAAAGATGTAAAAAGCAGGGATGTTACTGTCTACGACCTAAATTTAGAGAATTTCCTGACTCCCATGACTTCAAAATTGTCTCAAATATCCCCAAAACAAGAAGATTTATTGTAGATCAGTGAAGCCAGAATGCCATACAAGCATCCCTGATGTGATTAGATAGCAGATTTGTAATCTCTGCATAGCTGAAACAATTTGCAAAAATAGAGAGTTAGATTAGTGTGGTGCATAAAACCATGGGAGTCAAGAGATGTCATAAACCAGGCAGATGTGAATCCATCAAGCTGACACAATGTTGCACATTTCTCAGCTACCCTTCAAAATTTTAAAACATCCTACAGAAGATATAGCCGTCGAACTCGAAAACACATCCTAGAAACATGAACGCGCTCGAAGCGGTTCCTGACTGTGAGGATCCCGATGAAGACAGATTAACTTTTCACAAAGTACAATCTCCACCAGCAGATCTTCTGACTGAAATGTTCGGGATTCCTGTTTGTTAGACAGATAACGCCACATTTCACAGTCTAAACGGTCACAGATCAGCCTTGTTAGCACATGCGAGTCTGAAACGATGAGAACGATGAGCTGGTTCCTCAGTTTTCACACATGGAAAACCAGATAGGGAAGCATAATCACCGTTTTGAGTGCAGACTATCAGATGGACGGAGATCACAGACTGCTGTCTGTGAGGTTGACTTTCTGAACTTCCACAACACACACGATGATGAATGAGACACAAGAAAGGTGTAAAATATATCTGCACTGATGAGTCACAGCCACAAAAGACACTAAATCACGTGAAAAGGTCCATAAGTAGTTTCTCCTTTTATCTGTCTGCCATTAACTGCACTTCCGACTTTTAACCTTTAAACTTCAACTTTGACCCTGAGGAATGTGTGATTATCAAACTGAAAAAAAAGACATGAGCAATTTATTTACAAGAGGAACTGAAATTAGGGAAAGACAGCACCAGCTGACATTAAGACGAATTTGACACCAAAATCAAAGGCAGACATTGATCTTGATAGGTGAAGGCAATAAATCAAGAGATTTGCTTTTTGTGTCTATAACAGATTAGATCCCAATCCAAGTATCTATTTTTAAATCCATCCAGCAATCACTTCCGAACAAGACACAAACTATTAACAACTATCTCAAAGTACACAAGCAGCCTGTGAAGGTCATAGTTTAAATAAATATCTCATATTTACACAAGACAATGGCTCTTGAGCATTTAATCTGCCTGTCTTTTCGTCCAAAACCTTAGCTGAAACAAAATATTTCTTTGTGTCATTTGCTCTGTTGTGAGCATGAAAATTCACTCACCTCGCCTTGGAACTGAAACCTTGTGACCCATTTTAATAATTTAGCTAGTAAACATCTAACCACAAAGGGGCATTCATACGGCTTTTTTCCCCTCAATTCCCAGAAAGTTAATCATTAAACATGATGATGTCATGGCAGTTGTACAATCAGATGAACACTGAATTTCATCCCACCAGAAACAGTGTGAGAACAGCTTAAATCTTGTTATGCAGACACTCTGTGTGTGCTGATGAAGATTCACTCACCTCAGCATGCTGAATGCTTACAGAGGCTTAGAGAAATGTAAAACTCAAGGAAGTTTGACCTACTTTCTGACTAAATCAGCTAATGATCACTCAGCCAACTGGGCGCATTCATCCCCAGATGGTAAGTAGATTTTTAAATATGAGGGAGGAAAATACGGCGGTGACGTCAGAGCAAAAGTAATATATACCTTGTCTTGATCCAGTTAAGCACAGCAAACATTGAACTCTGTATTGCAAACACCCACTACACAAAACAAAAAGTACAAACAAATATACAAATACTTCAAACACACAAGACATCAAGTCCCAAAAACTGTTCCTCATCATCCCACTTTTAGACCAATGTAACCTGCATTTTCTGAGACATCAACACACATGGCAAGATCTGAAACTGTGTGATATCGGCTTAAAAAGACAGAACTGCATGGAGTGCCTTTTAAGTTTGTGAGGAGAATGCATGTGATGCCGAGACTAAGCATTTGTTACTTCCATCTCAATGTGTCTGTAGAGGTTCTTATGCTTTTGTACAGAAAAGTATCACCCCGTTTGTCAGAGCTATGACGTGCCAGGGTCGCAGCTGCCCTCCGTCACACTAATGAGACAGACGTCAAAGAGAACAAGCAGGACAGTTCAGGATTGGAAACACCTGGGCTACATAAAGCTCTTAGAGGTGTCACAGTGTTGGTAACACATCTGTGATGGAGGCATGGTGTTACATTTGACCAGACGGGCTTCTGCACTACATCATCCGCTGTCTGATACTCCCTTTACCAGCTGAAAACCATCTCTGTAACATTATTTTATGTCCGTCCATCCTTTATCTGAACATGTTTGTTCTTGCAGGGTAGAAATGGGAGTGAGTGTTTATCTCAAGAATTATTTTACATAAATGGTGGAAATTATTAGAAGGAACATGGGTCTCTT
>NW_015114464.1:99726-131752 GCF_001443285.1 Poecilia latipinna | reverse complement strand
AAGGATGACATTTCAACCTCCGGGGAAGGTGTAGCAGCAGAGAACAGGGCTGCATGTATGCTGATGCGAGCCTGGAGCAGTTATGAGTTCACAGCCGACCCTTAATGGTATATTAATGATTTCTTTTTTCAACCTGATGCAGGCAGGAATCAGGAGGGGGGCTGTTTTTAGAGCGGGTTGCCATCATGTGACTCTGAAAAGAAAAAGGCATATTCAGAGGTAAATAAATGAGGGAAATCTTTTTTTCCCCCTTTTAGAAACAGAACTATTTAAGAGTTTGCAGTAAATTGGCGGGTAAGGCTGTCAGTCAGCTCCTGATGAAAAATCACTGCAATACTCCGGCAGGCCGGTGTTGCCTGGTAGCGTCTCACAGTGTTTCTGCTGACTGTTGTCATCAAGCTTTGCAGGAACTAATGTGTTGTTTTGTCTGATGTTATTCCTTAGCATGTCACAGTGGGAGTAATTAGTTTTTTTTCTAAACATTTATGGTTATTTGCTTTAATTTTGACCTTTGAACCTGTTTACTCCTAATGATTCATAACTGGAAGCGATAATTTGATGACGGTTTCTGACAGGGTTTGTTGTTTTTTGTCCTGAAGGAAAAAAATATTTTTTGAGTCAAATAGTTTTGAGATGCTTAAGATTTTTATTTTATTTTTCATTGTAGAAGCAGAAAAGACCTTTAGACTCTGGATGAAACCAGCCTGGTGAAAAACGACTTTCTCCCCTCAGATTCCTTCTGTTTGGCTTTTTGCATTGAATCTTTCTTAAATGCACCAGATCAACAGATAACTAAAGCAAAAAGCAGTTTTCATCCACTAACAAACATGAAAATATAAACCTAACCTGCTCCAACCTTAATGGCGACTGCTGCCATCAAGCATTTGTGAATCTGTCTTTTTCATCACTTTGGATAAATTTGGACCCATATACTCTCCTCTGCAGAATTATTTCAGTTCAGCTTCAATGGGTCTCCCTTTTTAAACTTCTGCTCCTGCATCACAATCTGAGTATCTGGACTACAAAAGCAGAGCTAACATTGAAATGAGCTACACAGACATGGACAATGCTAAAACTAAAACACAAAAAACAGCAAAACGGAAATGAAAAATGCTGGAGAGAAGCTTGAAACAAAATCCTACAACCAACAAAACAAATGCATAAGGAAAATGATGCAGCCACAGGAAACGGAAGTTAAAGGAAAATGACATAAATACCAAAAACAAGCATAAAACATAGCAAACTCGCTTAGAAAAACAGGAGTCTTCCAGGCCACTAGGGGGAGTCTGGAGTAGGTTTGCACATTTTGCTGTTTGCACATTTGCACCTGTTGGTCATTATACTGGACTTTGACTGGGCCACTTTGAGACCTTCATTTTGTATTTCATCCTTTCAGAGGTGAACTTGCTGCATGTGCTCTTAATTGTGCTTTTGTATAACTGAATTTCATCTCACCTTATAGCTGAGGTATGCAAGTTTTACTAAAAAACATATTTTTATGTATTTGTTAAAACTATTGCCATGTTGTGACAGTATGAGACAGATAATCTATGAAAAACATTTTGTTCATCTGCCTTCAAAAATACTCCAATCAGAGCCAGGAGGAGGGTCTTAGCGCTGTCAGTCATCCTCATGTATGAGTTACTCACAGCCTCCCTCTTGCTCTCTGCTACACTACAACGTCTTCATATCAGCAGAGCCTGTAATGAACTCAGATGATGGTGGGTAAACAGTTTTCCTCTAATGGTGAGCTGTTTCGCCTACACAAACATGATTGACAGCAGTTAGACTCTCCTCCTGTCTCTGATTATTTGTTTTTGATCTTTCTTCAGATGGCAATAGGAGGTGGAGGAGATCAGGATTTTTCTGTTAATTAGTGTAAGTTGTCTGATCCTGGAGAAGAAAAGCGGCTCTGGACTGTGACTGTTTGATGGTTTTCAATCAAACGGCTGTGTTAGTTTTACAGCAGAGGTAACAAAACTCTGTACCTCCCAGAATGTTCCCCTTTTGTCTCATCAGTCCACTGGATGTCTTCCCAAAGGTCCTGGGGATCAGCAGCTGGCATTTTACTGGGACACATGATCCAGTTCTGATCAGCTGCTTTCAGTGAAATGTCAGGCTGGAGTTTTAACAAGCTGTCACTGGGAGATAATTAGAAATAATGGAAAGAGACACAGGTTTCCAGCTTCTTTGATAATTCCCAATATCAAGCCGTGCAGTGCACCTAGAAATATAGAGTGAACTGAGCTTAGGATGCGGTCCGCTGTATCAGCACACAGCGCTGTGCGCAGCAGGAGCAGCATGGAGGAGAAGCTGCGTGCGCCGCGTCCGCATGTCCAGTCTGTCAGCGCTCAGCTTCAGACTCGCATCTGGAAAGTAAAAGAGGGCGGGGCGACGGAGAGCTGCAATAACAATGACTTCTAAAGTAAACCCAGCTGCTGGTCATATTGGGACATGATTATAGATTATAGATAATGTAGAGTCTGGCTGCCTGTACTAATGGCACTCTGACTATAATCATCCCAGGAAAAGGATGAGAACAGGCCAGATAACTTTCCCCAGCAAGTGGAAACTCACAAATCCATTTTTATTTGAGGAGACACAAGAGGAGTTAAGGAATGTTTCAAAAACAGAGCATGAAATGGGCAGAGACGGTTATGAAACGAACTCAGACAGTTTCTGTTTTCTCCTCATTCACTGCAGCCGACTCCCCAAGGATCCACACAGACTGAAAACTGCTGGAGATGGTAGGAATCGATGCTGATCACATTGGAATAGTTACTAAATTATTTTTGGAGGAGAAAAGAAGAGTGAGGTGTTAGGAGGAGATGTCATGGAAACTGGGAACATTTCAGTGACTTTTCATCAAGTTTTGCTCATAAATCATTTGAAATAAATGTAACTAAAGGATTTTCATGTTCTGTGTGCTTCAGACAGATGAAACTAAGACTTCACTTTTCTGCAATAAACTCTCCAACCAAGAGTGAAAAGAAAAATCATCTGCAGGGATTGCACCAGGGAAGCAGTGGTCAGCAAAAACATTAAATTTAATATCACTAGTACAGTTTTCATAAGTGGATTTTCTCTCTTTGTGACACTTCTTGGCTTTGCCCTCTTTATAACATAAAAATCTACATTACTTAATTTGGGTCAAGTTCAACTAAAATGATGACAATATTTATGGTCGTAATAAGAAAAGGAACCAGGACTTTGTGTTTGGACCTAATAAAACGACCTGGTGTTTATATGAATTGCAGAAGATGTGTAAATATGCATACAAACATCCGGGTGCATCAATAATGGAGAATGTAATTGAAAAGTTGATTCATTTCAGTAATTCAATTCAAAAAGTGAAACTCATATACAGTAATAGACTCTAGGAGTGTAATTCTATTAGTTTGATGAATATGGCCTATATGGAATTTTAATCACAGGAGAAAATTAATTAATAAAACGGGGATACAAATATTCACGGCTGGGATGACAATAAGTGCGGCTCTGACTACATTAAACAGAAATATTTTGTATTATTTCAGACATCCTGCCCCCCATATGCATTCCAAATTAAGATTTTGAGATTAATTTTCTGAATATTTCCACTTTAAATTAGAAGGAATTAACTGAAGATTGATTCTGGTGCCTCGCTGCTCTTTTTACATCTCTTTCCGTTTTCTTCCCTTCTGTCACACTGACTTCCGTTTCTGCTTGTGGATTTATTTCCGAGATCTCTGGCCCACCAGCTGATTCACGTCTCTGCAAGAGCCCACAATTATCACAATTATCTGCATTTCCACAGCCCCTTTTCTGCGGCCTTTTGTCAGTTTGCACCAAATTACCCTTTGACCAAGCTGCGTCACGTGACGCTGCTCTCTAATTGCGGATAATTATGCAAAGCGGTTAATCACAGCGGTGCCTGAACCGCACTAATTGACCGCCTGCTCTCGCCCTCTTTCACCTCTCTCTGCGCCACCTAGCGGCCGCCCCCCCGCTCCCTCTATTTAATAAATTATTTCTGCGCCACACCACCGTGAGAAATAAAGTGGCAGTGCGAGCTTTGCGGGGACATCAGTGGCTGTTTGGCAGCGCGGCGCATCGCTTTGCTTCCCCTCGCTGCGGTGATTAAAGTTGAGCCGCTGACCCGCGCGCTTCCTCCCGGGGAAACTGCGCGTTTAACGAGCGTCAGTTTCCATTTCTCCACTCCAGATCATTTGTTGCTGTCCGAGAGCTGAGCTTCAGCCCGGCGCACGGACGGATCCGACTGACTTCCAGGATCACAGGTACATTTGATTCATTTGGATGCGTTATGATGGATCCCGCTGGCTTTAAATCAACTTTTAGCACTGCTTAATGTTTTTTTTAATCGCAGTTTGTACTCTGATGTTGCTGTTATTTTCACTTGCTGTGGATGTTATCTTAAAAAAGGCTAAATGAGCCACAAGAGGATGTTGCACCTGTGGAGGCAGCAGCAGAGTGACTGAACTGTGTGTTATTCGCTAAATTAGGAGATTTCATCACTTCAGGATGCAGCATCCTTTCTGCAAAAAAGAGCACAATGCAATAAATTCAGACTGCCCATCCAAGCAGGTGGTTGCATCATAATAAGGTCTATATAGTCTGTGCTGCTGGCTTTTATTTGCATGCTGCTGTAATAACAACATTTTCTGCCTGTCCATCACTGTCAGACCTCCATCTCGCTCTCTCTCCATCTCCTTCATTCATTTCCAGCCCCGGACTTTTGCTGCCAGGCGCTGTGCATGAGCAAATGTTCACCTTGCTGCACTGCCATAATCCTGAGATTATGTGACAGCTCTGGAAGGGCTGTGGGTTTTTTTGTTGTGGGATGTTTAGGCAAACTTTCGTCCGATTTGGGTCACTCGCAACATTTCCAGTCAGAGGATAAAATTAAATTAGACAGCCCCGCAGCTTTGTGCATCCACTGGCAGATGGCTTAATATTCGTGGATCCTTCCTCGGTGTCCCTTTATGTTCTAATTGGGTTTCATCGTTTCACACTGTTTGTGCGCATTAAAAAATAGATTTAAATCACTCTTTACACAACCCGAAACCAGTTTTGTCGGTTCCAAACCAGCTATCTAAACATTTCACATCTAATCCGCAGTAAATTCCTTGAAATTGATGTAAAATCCCACAGTAAACAGCTTTCTGGTTGTGTTTTGCCGTGTGGATCTCATGTTGGCTCAGTGAACTTGTAACGTGCAGTAAATGAACTGTGCGCCCTGCTGAGGGCAGGTTTGTCTCTCCGAGTTAATTCCAGCCCTGCGGAGCTGCGTTTCCCTCTGAAGGACATCCACTCAGGAGGGACAGATGCTGGATTTTACTTTGAAAAGTTGACGGGAATCTGATTACTCTGATGAATACTTCCTGTCTGCGCGAGGTTCTACCAGCCAGGCCATTCACCAATCAGACAAATCACTGTGTTGTCTAAGTGGACACAATCTTTTTGTTTCAGGTATATTAACACATGCCCTGGCCACTTTATTAGGTACACCTATCTAGTACCAGGTTGTTGCTCCTTTTATTTCTTCATTTTTTGAGGAATAAACTCCAAAAGGAGTCTGAAGCATTCCTCAGATATTTTCTTCCTTATCCACATGCAGCAGCTGCACACTGTTGCTGCAGATTTGTCAGCTTCACTGTCATCTCTTATGCCAGAGGTGGATGGAGGCTACTGGAGTATATCAGTCTTTTTTATGACATGGAAGTAGCTAAGAGGAAATCTTTGTATTCGAGGTCATAAAGGACATGATCAGGAATAATACTAAAGCATTCTGTGGTGTTGACATGTAAGGACTCAAATTGTGCCAGGAAACAAACCCAGACATTTTTTGCTACCTCCACCAGCCTGAGGCATTGATACAAGGCGGCATGTTTTTGTGTTGTTCATGTCAACTTTTGATCGTGCCGTCTAAATGTTGCAACTGAACTCAAGACTCATTACAATCTGCAGTTTATTTTCTCCAACCTTTTACTTTGGTGAGTCTTTTCCTGCATAATTTCCTGTTCTTGGTTTTCTGCTGGAGTCCATCCACTAACTGGAGCTCCAGTAATGGAACCAGTTTGTCTTTTCTGCTTTGACTTTCGGCATCAACAAAGTATTTTTATCCACACAACTAGGGCTGCAACTAACGATTACTTTAGTAATCGATTAATCTATCGACTTTTCTGACAATTAATCAGAATTCTGCAGGTTTTTTTGGCCTCTTATACAAATCCTTCAATTCAATATTTAAGGTAAGAATATTAACATTTCCTTGCCTTTAATGCAACAACGTGGCATTTCTTTAGTGAATGCTCGATCATTTTCAGCAAAGGATGAAACTGCAGCTGATGTTCAAACATCAACTTTCTGCTTAACTTAACATTAGTCCAGGATAAGGCTGATGTGGTGATTATGTTTTTGGTTTTACACAATTTGAACCAGGAGAAGCTTAAAATACCACTTGTAGAGTTCTGCACAGAACATTTTTACAGACAGAGGATTTTCCTTTTTCTTTATTAAAGACAAATATTTGTTGTATGTTGTTCTTTCAGTAAATTACTTTTTTAAAGTCTGTACTCTTCAGCTAACAATTAATTGAATACTAAATTACTTGACAGTTTTTTCAATAATCTGATTAATTGCTTCAGTCGTACAGTCTAAAGCCTCTTACTGGATATTTCTCAGTAAACCTGAGAATATTTGCAGTTTCCATCTGCCAATAACAACAATGCAACGTTGAAAGTCACGACTTCCTTCTCCATTCCAAAGCTCACATCTGTCCTTAGTTTTTGCACATAGAAGTTTAAAGACCAGGCAGAAAGACTCCAGGCTGGGATTTGAACCCACAACCAGCTGCTCCACTGCAGCCGCATAACTGTGCATGTGTACCTAATGAAGTGGCCGGTTAGTTTATACACAGATCAATCAACTGGAAAGTTAGAAAGGAACAAAACCACCTGAAAGCACAAAGCAAAACATAACTAATTTTATTTTGTGATATTGTCATTTTTCATCTCGTGTGGATTAAGATTAGGAGAATAAATATGAAGCCGTTTTCTTTTCTGCACAGACTGTGTATTGGCGATAAGAAGCTTTGTGGATAAAATTTGAGACAAAGTGTTTTCACAAAAGCAAAATGTGAGTTTTTTCAGCAAGAATCATAAGTTTGCCTCACTCTGCATGGCAGCTCCTCCGAGCCGTAGAGGTTAACTCACCGAATCTCCCTGATGTCACAGGAATGATGCAGTGAGAGTTAAACTTTAATTTGCTCCTAAAAAGTGACAGGAAGACATAAAAAGTCCTGGTGGCATTATGCAGCATGCTTTTGTGTAGCTCAGCTCATTAAAACTGGAGGCGTGTTTCTGGTTTGAGTTCCAGCATCTGTTCCAGGCACTTTTATGCTAGTTGGGCTGAATGTTTCCTACATTCACACAACTATTAAACATCGGAAAGTCTCTATTTTAGAGATTTCACTTCTGGTCTTGATGTCTATTGACATTTTAGACATTCAGTGGATTCCTATCTATTCCCTGTTCAGATTATTTTGTGAGTAAATCTTAAATATTTGAAATAAACTGCAGTTTGGGAAGCTGAAATATGAAGGCGAATTGCTACTTGCTATTGTTTGGCTCAGGTATTCCTGGATTTTAGCTATTTGTGAGCAGATGTTGTCCTTTATCTGTGTGAATACCGAAGGACAGAAATTAGTTTTAATTTTAACCATGAAATGTTCTCTGGATTCCAAGATGGAGCCTCATTGGTCCTAATCAAGTTTAGGAAGACAGAATGTGTCAAACTGAACCTTCAAGAGGAGAGGACATGAGCCGCTGCACACTGTTCAAACTGAGAGGATCCTCAATACATCTTCAGTTAGAACTGAAGTTATCCCAGCAGAACATCAGTTCCCCATAATCAGTTTTATTTATGGTGTTGGGTGTAAATGTTTTCTTCCCTAATTTTATTTACTGTTTTTGGTTGTTGTATTTTGGATCATTAAAATATCATCCAGTGAACAAACTTGCAGTATTATTTCTTGAAAATGGTGTCAAAACAACAACAGTATTGTTTATTGTAATAATTATTGGGACAATTTATCATCCAGTACTTTGACAGATCTAACGTTCACACAGCAGGTAAACGTGACTCAAATCTGATTTACCCCAGAACAAAAAATCTAGTTTGTGCCATTTCCATATGTGGAACTGAAGGCGGATACGCATCTATAGCATCTATAGCATCTATAGCATCTATAGCATTTATAGCATCTATAGCATCTATAGCATCTATAGCATCTATAGCATCTATAGCATCTATAGCATCTATAGCATCTATAGTCTGAAGTCACATTTTTTCCTACTTTTACGTCATTGGTCATAATTCTGCGCCAGAAGAAGTCAGACACGATAAATCTGGATTTTTAAAGTGGTTGAAAATTATAATTAGGAACTGATGAAAGACGTCTGTGTCAGTGAAGCATCACATCACAATCCCAGCTCTCTCAGCTCTGACTCCACATCCAATCAGACTTCAGAAGCTGCAGCTGTCGATGCTAAAGTAAAGGCCGTTGCTGTCGCTAGTGCTGTTCTTTTTTTACTAGCTTCCTCTGTCTGGTTATGAACTTGTGGCGATAATCTCTGCTGAATAAATTTAAAATCGATCCGTAAACGGATCCATCAATTATCACTTCTGTAAACAATGCGTTGCTGTGTGACGTCTACTTTCTTCTTCTGCGCATGCGGGCCGCTTTGGAGTCATAAAGTGTTCAGACAGAAGACTGTGGCACACTTAATTAGTAAAATAATAAGAACTGGAGCCGAGCATCAAGGCTCTGTGTGATCATAACCTACAGCCAGTGGAAACTGGGAACATCTGACCCAGGCGCCATGACACTTTATCTCTGTTCATATTTACTCAGATAATTTCACTGCTTTCTTTCCTACTTACCCACAAACAGCGATGAAGATATGATCATTGTTAACTTCACCCATGTTCAGCCTCATCTTTGCAAACCAGCCATTACTCACCCAAATCCAGGAGTATTAGCCAAAACTAAAGTGTAATTAGGAATCCACAAATGGGTGGAAACATTTTATCTGGAGTGTGGAAAATTCCTGGAGATGAAAGCGACGCCTCAGTGCATTTCGTTCCTATTTATAGCGTTATTGTGTCAGTGTAAGAGCGATCAACCTCGCTGGGAGAAACCTCCTGAGTGACATCAGAGATGAAAGCGGGAGGCAGGTCAGTGTTTACTCAGCTTGACTGCTGCCGCTTGTGTCGGCCAGGCCTTGCCACTTCGCTTTATATGAATTACTGGCCAGAGCCGAACTCAAAGCAAGATCTCAGGTTGTTTTGTCAAGACGCATCGTCCAGACTCGCTCTGCTCCGTGATAAAAATGACAACGACTTGTGAGTCACACGTCCGCCGCGTTCCGGTCAGCGTCGCTGCAAGGCTGACCTGGAAGCAAGTTCAATCCTGCACGCTTGATTAAACTCTGCCGCGGCGCTGCGGGTGGTCAGGCAGGTTCTGGTCCGCAGCCCGGGCCTTGATGGGACTCTGGTCTTTGACAGAGGGATTTAGAGACGCCGTGGCTCCGGCTGAAGAACGCTCAGGCCCATGTTGGGTTCATTTGGGTTCTAGAAGCGCAGACATTTAAATGTCAGTGGTAAGTGGGAACATTGTCGGTTCTCTGAGTTAATAGCAGAGGACCGACAACGTTTAAATGTGCAGTGTTAATGGGGGAGAGCAGAATAACAGAATGCATTTTTGTGTATTGGAATATAATTATGATTTTCTCCTGCTGCAAAGACGTAATTCCAGCTTTTATTGTAGCGAGCAAAAATGATGCTAATTATCCAGAGAGGTAAAACGGAGGAGTGGCTGGTGATATAAAGAGGATGACACATTCTTCATGAAAGGTCAAATTCCTTCCAGATTTTAGTTTTAATGTGAGAATTGAGTATTTAGCAAACTGTTCTTATTCATGGAGGCTTGGTAAAGATGCAGATAGCTGTAAAATACATTTCTTCTTTGTTCCAAATGATTCACAGCTTCTGCACTGCAAGAACACAAAATATTTCCAAGTATTTTTGGTCTAGTTTCTACTGTAAATACTTTAAATAAGACAAAACTAACTTGCAAGTTACTTTTCTGCAAAATATAGGCACTGATACTGGAAGCATGTCTTGTTATAAGTGAAATAATCTGCCAAAGGAACTAGAACTTTTTCATCAATATTAAGGGATTATTGACTGAAATCAAACTCCTACTTTACTAAAACTTTACATGTAACATAGTTTTGTCTTATTTCTAGTATACTAAGATATTTGCACTAGAAATTAGACCAAAACTGCAAGATTTAGTGTTTTTGCAGTGTAGGAACATTTAATTAAGAATAGAATAGAAATACTTTTATTATCCCACATTGGAGACATTTTACTGCAGTCAAAGCGTAGATTCAGGCAAAGATAAGAATATATATAAAACATACTGTGTGATTAAAAACTACATTTCAACATAAATACTCTGCAGTTATCAAACAATCTGGTCCAAAGGAATGTCCAGCTGTGTAGGATCAAAATGTACAAAATGTGTGTATATATTTACCTGTTAGGAACATCAGACTATTTACAATAAGTGATAAAAAACAGAAATGTGCAGATAGAAGCAGAAATGTTATTTAAAATGACTAAAAACAGCTGAAGTACCAGCATGTATATAAAAACTTTATGAGTTTGTTGGGAGCAGTGACGGTTATAAAGTCTGGTTAGACTCTATGACTAATAATAGACTTATAATAATAGACTTATAATAATAGACTTTGTTTCCTGGAGAATAAACTGATGTGACACAGAAGGCCATTTATTTCAGCCGCTGGCCAAGAAGCTGGACGAAGACCAAGTACTATTTTTCCCAAATTATTATTTTTTTCAACATAAAACTTATAAAATTTTAACAAAAACTGCAGGTGTGTGTCTGTGTCTAGTTAATTTTTGGTCAAAACATGTTTGTTTTTCATCCGGTGAAGTTACTCACACTGGGATGAGAATCCAGAAATTTTACTCGAGTAAAAGTAAAAAGTACAGCGTAGTGAAAACACTCCTAAATGTACAATTTGTCTCCAAAAAGTCACTCAAGTAAATATAACTTAGTAAATGTAACAGGTTACTACTCAACTCTGAGTAAAATACATCTTAAAAACTCACTGTTGGGGGTCACCAAGTTTCCATGACAACCATTAGAGGCTAAAAATACTATAAAAAAGTATTTTATTTTCCTTCCATTACAAACATAAAAATGTTGGATTTTCTGTGACAAACACTTTTAAGCATTGGGAATAAATCACAGGATGGACGTTTGGTCAGGCACCTCATGCCCACTGAGTACGGAGGAGGATGTGTGGTGCTGTGGGCCTGTTGTTAAAATGCATGGCATCATGAATCCTTTAAAACAACGAGGCTTTTTAAATAAAAACCTGGTGGATTCTGATGGAAAACTGAAAACAGATCTTCTTTAGGTTCTTTGGCCTCCAATGTTTTGATGCATTTCTGCTCCAATGCAGAAAAATTAAATATATTTTTGTTCTTTAGACGCCTGGTAATAAAATGTTCATTTGATTCAACAAATATGCATTGAAAAGTTGCATCAGAGTTGCCCTCTAAGACTGGAGTTGGAAACCCCTGCTTTATACAGGTTGTGCAGTAATAAATGGTCAGACATCCCTCTCTCTGTGTGCTGCCCTACTGACAAAATGAGGGTGGCAGTAATTACACCACCTGATATTCTGTAAAAAACCAAAACAAACAACAAAAAACCTATTCCTTAACGTTTGATTTTTGTTTCCTCTACTAACTAAAGGTTGGATTTTCCTCAATTTTTTAGAGTGTTATTAAGCCACTGCTATAAAAAAAAGTATCAATTTAATTGAATGTTTTTGCACATTTAAGGAGTGAGAGTGAATGTGGTCATCAGTTTTAGGTCTTAACTCTGTGGAGGAACCGTTAAATAATTTATAGTTTAAAGTTGGAACAGAAGGAGTCCTGAGAAAATTAATTCAACCAAGTGATGAACACATATTGCTTTAAGTCTAACATGATGCACATTCATAATCTCAAACAAAAGAAGAAGAACTGCATTATTTAGAGCCAGGCATTCATCTTACAGTAAGTAATGTAATAGTTGAGTTAATTAATTTGGGAAAGGTACTGAAGTGACAAAACAATCCCCATGAACTTTTGTAAGCATTTCTAGACCTGAAATATTAATTACATTATGATATATTATGTAGTTGAAGCACATCTGCAGGAACAGCACCATTTCTTCTGACTCATTTTTTCTCTGTTACGTTGCATTTTTACGGTTCCCTCTGCAGCTGAGTGACCTCAGCGCCCCTTCCCCTCCTGTTGCTCGACCTGTCAGGTCTCTGATTTGAATGGACTACATTTCCATCCTCTGGTTCAGTGGTGCAACAGACACAACATTAGGCTGTGTAATTTAAATACTCAGCCATTAATCTCTAATGGTATGATTGGATAATGTGCACTATTAGCCTGTTTTGTTTGCCAGGGATGTGTAGTTTGTTTGCTGGTTTATTAGGCTCGCTGCGGCTGGTTGGAGCATTATTTATTAATCAAAGATGTATTCAGAAACAACACTGGATAACAGCTTGGTGCGGCAGCAGCACAGCGATCAGGGGACAAACATTAATGCATGTAAGGACAATAAAACAATTCTTACTGCCGTATTTAAATTAGATAAACAACACAACACGTTTCTGTTGCTGCTGATTTGAGTCCAAAATGTTCTGCTAGACGGCTGTTTTTACTTTGGACTTCAGAAAACCCAGCGGACCAGAACCAGCAGATGACTTGGCATCACTGACTGTTTCCTGTGGAAACAGACTCCACTCCTCCACCAGACCGACTTCCAAATGAAATGCAAACTTTACTGTAATCCAAAGGGAGAAACTTGGACCATTGTTTGTTTTTTTTTATTAGAAACTGTCTGTTGTGTATGATGATGTATTAGAGCCATTGCAGATAGACGAAAAGAGTACATTTCATAATGAGTTTTCAACAAAAACTTGGAAATTTTAGTTTGGCAATTTGAAAGTCTATTAGAAAACATTTGGACATTTTCAGATTAATCTCATACGTTTTCTAGAACAAGGTGGACATTTCTGGGTTTGAAAAGTTACAGAAATTCTTTTAAAAAACTTGTTTTAAAAAATTTTTTAGATTAACAATAATACTGACAAATGTTGCAATTTTGATCTCCAATCAAACCAAGTCTACTGGAATATCAGGTGTGAAAACACCTTAGACGTACCCGGACTCCTCCTTCCACTAAACTTTCCTTGGATAGCAGAGGCTCTTTGTGTCTTTCCCTGCAGCTGGACGGTGTCAGGTACTTTCTGCTGGTCATCTGTCCTGCAGGTCATAACAGAACATTTCCACTATAGAAAACAGAAGTAAGCCATAATCATCAAAACTGATGATTTATTCATGTGCAGGTGATTAATTCTTCTTATGCTAATTTGGAATATGTTTTAGCCTGCAGCTACATTGCTATTTGGAAGAGTTTGTACAAACAGCTGCAGCACATGTCCGCTTTGCTCTGCGTGGTTGAAAAGGTGTCTGGTGCTAATTTTCTTAGTGTTTGTTTCCCAGAGATCATTATTTAGAGTTGAAGGGTTAATAGGAGAGCTGTTTTCTCACTCATAGCTCAGGTTTATTTATTTGTTAATCTATGAAGTGGGTCTTTAAACGTGTCAGCAGTGCGAATGAACTTGACGATGTCGGCTTATGTAAACTCTGTGTGCTAACAGAGTGATAGCTTCTACATCACCTCCACTCCACAGCGGCTAGCGCCTCGTGTTGGGAACATGATTCCTCAGAAATGACTTTGTCTCTGTCACAGTTTGGAAATTCATCCACAGTATTCCCCAGACTCCATTGTGTCTCTAAGTCACATCTTTTTTCCTGTTTGTTTTCTCTCTTTCAGCATGTCCTTGCAAGCACTGAATTTAGAGCAGCAAAGCAGGAAAAAAAAAGTCTTTGCAGAGCTGTAGGCCAGAGATAAATCTCTGACCTTTTATCAGATGGCTTATATACAAGAATATAAATAAAAGAGTGTTTGAACATGAAGAATGGGTGAAAAGGATAATCTACAACCTCATCTTAATAAGATTTCACTGCATTACATTTAAATGTCTTTCTATGACACCAGCTGGACATTATTCTGAGAAGTGGAAATTAGCTAAACATTCAGTGGAGATAAGGTTTGTGTTAAAGCGGGGAGATGTCATATGGATGGAATGACTGTCGAGAAAAAAGAAAAGTAATTTGCGAAGGTGGTAAAGCATATTGCTCTGCATTTATGCAAATATTTGTTGTGCTTCATTTTCTTTTCCTCATTGCCAACAAACAACACTTGGAGACTGGAGCCACTGGTCTGTGCAGGAAGTGTGAATTGGTTGCAGTTCAAAGTGAAATTGCATGATTTAAAGGCTGTCTGCTTCAGCTGTCAGTTCTCAAAGAGCAAACGCAAACAAGTAAACAGCAGAGAAAAAATCTGCATAATTAATAACCGTATTAGTCACATTTCTGTCACCTCCCCAAACTGCACAAACAACCAATGGGTGTAATTTCTCACAGACTCAAAGAAATGAAAGAAACTGCCAATCATCTGTTTATTTATAATTTTTCTCTCTGTTTGATACTTATATGCTTCATAAAAAATGCATGTCTGCCTATATTTTGAGCTAAATAGTTTCCATCTCTATCTGCTGAGAAAAATGTGAAGACTGGTGAAGTACAGAGAAAAAAATGTGTTGGTTAGGACACCCACACTTGACCCATTTTTTTCCATAATTACTTCAGTTTAGAATAATAATTAAATGTCCTTGCTTTGCAAAAATATTCTAAGGTTCAAGGTAAATACTCTCTTTCGGGCTCAGGGCTGTTTGGAGGATTGGAAAAGTGCTAAAAGATGAAGGTAGATGAATGAAGCTACTACACAAACATCGTTTAAGAATCCTCCAACCTTATCGGTACCCCCCAAAATTAAAAAAAAAAAATCTTTAGTTGAACATAATTTGTAAATGTTTTGATTTATTTGGAGGGAATCCAGTTCACAGAAACAATTATTTGCCAAATCTGTGGCCACAATTTCTAGCTCCCCTGAAAATTCCTGTAAATTAAATGGAACTGAAGCATATTTTTGTTCATTTATGCCTCAGTTTAGTTGATCAGATTGTATAGAAGTTATTAATCATTAATCTGCTATTCCTTGTGTTTTCCCATCTACAGGTAACTCTTAGTAAATTTGATTATTTTTGAAAATTTAATTTGGATTCAATAAGTGAAACACATTTAAACACTCAGACTGATATTTTACAGTAAATGACAAAACATTGTATTTTGACTAATGCCATCATCAAAATCATCAAGCAAATATTCATCAAATATGTTGATCATTGCTCTAAACAGGAGGCTTTGAGCCTTGATTTAAAGGAACTCAGGGTTTCAGCAGTTTTACAGTTTTCTGGAAGTTTGTTCCAGATTAGTATCAGTAGATTAATATTAGTATCACATCAGTACAGTATATTCACTTTTCTTTCTCTCATCAAACACATACCTGAGTGTTGCTTCAATTCTTTCATGCATGTTTGAGAAATCGTTTAATCTCCATGGCAACCATTCAGCTGTTCAAAATGCGATTTAGCTCCTCCCACTCATCTCCTTCAGACTAGCCAGCAGCAATTAGCAAACACCTGTTAGAGTTAGCATCAGCTGAGCTCATTTTAGGAGCTGCTTCTCAGAGAAATGCTGGTTAAAAAAAAAAATCACAGCTTCCTGTGAAGTGATAACTTCCTGAAGGTTTCAGAAAGAGCAGGAAGGCATTCTTATAACAACTGATGTTAATACGGTTTCTTGATTGTGGTATAAATTGGCACTGTGTGCCTGAAAAGCACACAACACTTAAGTTATAAGTAAGATTTTTGAACTCTTTGTGGAACAGGCATGGCAGCAGAAATGGGTACAGAATTAACGTCCAGAGAGTAACTCTTCTGAAATCTCTTCCTTTGTGGTCTTGGCTGACCACATTTGTATCCAGCACACATTTCGGATCAACAAGTCATTTTTATTGAGTGCTTGGCTTATTTGCCAAGTGTGCTCTTTCATATTTTATGTCCAATTTGGATTTTTAAAGCGCATTACCCCGACTCGTTACTCAGCCAGCCATGACACCAACATTCACTCGGGGGACATTTTGACATGAATCTGTGACACAACAAGCTGCAGTAAACAGTCTGCTTCATCGTTAGACACAGGCAGTGAGGAAACCAGTCCTCTATAAGCAGCATCGTGTTGCCCAGGCCAGTTTGCTTCATGTTGCCAAACACCCCGAGGGCCACACAGAGCGCGGCCATTGCGGCCATGGCGGCCATGGCGGCGGCATTAGAGTGACAGCTCATAACAGCTGTTAGGGTGGAGAGGTGAGGCTGAGAAAAGACAAATGAGGTCCTTTTACTAATGAGGCCAGGGCTCATCGCTCCCCGTCTCTGTCAGCTGCAGCAGCGTTATCGGTATGCACCTCGCTCTGCTTCCTCCTCGTTTGTCGCCGCCGCCTGCAAGGATTCCGCCTCAAACACGGCAATTCAGAGGGAGAAACGCTCCTCAAACACCGCCGGTGTGATAGCGGTGCCATCGTTTGTCCCGCAGAATGAAGCTGAATTCATGAATATCAAAAGGCGTCACCTAAAACATGCGGCGGGAATCTGGTTTGCTTTCACTCAAACTGAATCCGTGTTCCATCTGGTTTGCTTTGTTTCTTTCCACATAGCTAAACCTGCCTTGAAAAGTTTTCACACCTCTAGGAAATTCACATTTTATGTTGCAAAGATAAAACTTAAACATATTTCATAGGATTTTCTGTGTTGAACACTAAGAGACGTGTAATGATGAAGTGGAGGGAAAATGATTCCTGATTTTGAACAAATAGAAATCCTCTGAGTAATTACTTTTCAGAAGCGTCTTTCTCTGAAATCACAGCTGCAAGTCTTTGGGATTTCACCTCCAGTTTTCACATGCAGATTGAAATTCCTGCACATTCTTCTTGTTCAGGCAGATTAAATCGAGAGCATCTGCAAGCTGGGATTTCAAATCACATATTCTCCATTAGATGTAGGCTTTTGACTTTGACTAGGTCACTTTTAACACATGAATATGCTTTAATATAAACCAGCCCACTGTAGTTCTGGTGGGATATTTTGGATTATTTTTCTGGTGAATATTCTCCCAAGTCTCAATTACTAGGTATTTTTACAGCATCAGCCTTTATTTGGCTAAACTGCCATGTTTCACCCGGTAGGCCAAAAATTCAGCTCAGGACTTATTTGACCAGATAATCTCCTTCCAAATGTTTGTAGGTTAAAGCAAACTTCAATCCTGACTTCTTTCTTTTACTTAACTTTTGCTTTCTTCTTGCTGCTTTTCCATAAAGGCCATATTTGTGCAGTTAACCTCTAGTAGATTCTTCTACAAAGGTGTTGATCTCTGCAGCTCCTCCAGAGTTACCATGGGTACCACTGCTGAGTTTGTTAGCAAATTACTTACATTTTTTGATAAAAAAATTTCACAAATGATGGATTGAGCATACCAGTATCCAATACTGATAGTGAAATCGCTGCGAAGTTAGCCAAAAAGCAAGTACGGGATTTTATCAGCCTGCATCTAAAATCTCAGATAAAAGCACAACGACTGAAGTTTTTCTCATCACAGTCGTTCTCTGTTTGAGTAATATTACTTGATCAATTCTTTTCACATTTGACACAATAAAATAAATGATTAATTGACTCATGGTAAAATTGTGAAAAACTTTATCCTTTACTTCTGAAAGTAGTGGGTTGCACTTTATTTATAGGTATCAGAGTACAGGGGGCTGATTATATGTATAATTTTCTTTTCACTTCACAATTACTCTGTAATTTCACAATGAAAAATGTAGAAGTCTGTTCTTATAATTAAAAGCTGGAATAATAGGGAGTACGGACATTTTTGTCAGGAACCTTATGCACCCATTTATGAGCAGCTGCCCTCTTTTAATAACTTGTCATAAATAAGCTTTGACACAACTTTCCAGTTAATACTTGGGTCTGTCAGTGCTAAATAATCAAAATTTTTTCTGCAAAGTAAGCTGTGTCAAACTGACTGCAGCCCATTAAAAGGAGCTCAGCGATCACACCAAACATTGGGTGTGAGGGAAATGAATGAAAGTAGGCCACCAGACACAGCGACGCATCATAGGAGGCATTTGAATTTCAAGACGATGCAGTAAATCAAGTCAAGTAGGAGACAAAAACAAAAACATCGGCCGTGCTGCTTTTTAAAAATGTGCAGCCTCTGCAGCTGATCCGAGGGCTTTTAGCCGGCGTACGTCAACTCCTGAGTGCTGAAAGGGCCTCAGAAAGTGACATTTTGTTGGCTTTCTTGCAAAAAAAATAAAAGAGATGGAGCAGATTGGCTTTTACTTTTAAACTGACATTGCTACTCTCATATCTCTAAAATCTGTTGTAAAGTTATCTTTCCAAGATGGCATTATGTTCCATTTTCAAATCAATCTCTCTTTATGTACTGTTGGCTGCGATTCATTGAAAAGAAACAGACATTGATCCTGGCTCTCTGCTCCATGAGGTCCTTAGCAGGGTGACATTCAGTTCCCTCATTGGCCATTTTCCCCTAACTCTAACACCGCAGAGACTGATTGATGCTGCCAAGTGTTACAGTACCAAGCATTATCGATTTCCTAACGCGTCTTTGTGTCTACTTCTTTTCCTGATGATCCAATTCACTGATGCTACATGCTTGCCTCACACTCAGTGGTGGTTTGCTTGTGGGAACGAGACTCAGACGTAAATCAGAGCCGATATGATAAAAGTGACAAAGTGCTGAACACGTAACCCCAGTTTGATTTTCTTTTTCCAGATGGACTGGCTCGCACCTGCGATGTGAACTGTGTTATGTGAGCCAAGGTGTTTTCCCACCTTGCCGGTGGTGGGAAGAGATGCTGCACTCCGTTACCATGGCAGCGGAAGTTCTCCTTCTTCTGGGGTTCCTGATGAGCGGCGCCCTGTGCAATCCCATAGCGACGCTGCCGGTGAGCCGGGATCGTCTGGAGAAGGTGCTGACCCAGTCCCGGCAGGACGAACAGCAGGACAAGCAGAGTCCAGAGGAGCCGCTGGAGTACGCCGCTCAGGAAACCAACGCCTTCGGCCCCAACAGGACTGCCCCGGACCTCACCGGGCCCAGCTTTAGCTCCCTGTCGGGCGGACTGAAAGGTGGCGAATCCGAGCAGCAGTGGAGTGAACAGGACAGTCTAAACCAAATAGACGAGGGCCCCACCAGCGACGTGGCCCTCTCCCTGGATGCCATCGACGAGTACGCCTACCCGGACTACAGAGGGAAAGGCTGCATGGACGAGAGCGGCTTCGTGTTTGCCATCGGCGACCAGTTCACCCCGGGCCCCTCGACGTGTCCTTGCCTCTGCACGGACGAGGGCCCTCTGTGCACCAAGCCCGAATGTCCCAAGGTCCACCCTCGCTGCATCAAAGTGGACACCAGCCAGTGCTGCCCTCTGTGCAAGGAGAAAAAAAACTACTGCGAGTTTCGGGGCAAGGTCTACGCCTCACTAGAAGAGTTTAAGGTGAGCCCGTTTTACCACTTTCAGTCCTTGATGACATGCTCCAACCTGAAAGAATTGCTGACCAACACTCCACGCTATCAATGGAGTTTATTACCGCCGCTACACAGAAACAAGTAACCTTGCCTTGCAGCATACAAGCGAGCACGCAGGCACATTTATAATGGCAAAGGTCAGCACTTGTGTAGCAGAATGTTACCAGAGGCTGAGTTTTAGCCGTGCAGCTTCAGCAGAGTGCCTCCATATTCAGTCGATACAAAGAGTTACAGCTCCAGTAATGTTCCAACTCTGCAGGGCATGCTCATACATGTGGGCGTTTGGGAGAGACACATCACTGAGGTCTTTACTCTTTTATCTGCTGTCACGTCTTCATAAAGAGACTTGACTCAGGATTGCACCACCATCTGAGTGTTATGTCTCTTATGAGACAATAAATTGAACCCTAATGCCTCTTTTTATGTATGTAGTGTCTCCACAGATGGTTGAGCCTAATGTGGAGTATCTTCTTCTAAGTCTTCCCCGCTGTTATACGTCAGGCTTTGGGGCGTTTGTAGGGCAGGAGCTTTGAACCGGAGCAACAGGCTGGTTTTCTTTATGCTTGATTGCTACATTCTGGGGCATCGTGCTAAGTGCTACCTCACTCCATTTTTCACAGTGGAGTGCCATGCGGAGGCACAAGCTTCAGCAATCTGCAGAACGAGCCTCAGCTCTCTTGTTAGGACTAGAGGTGTATGACTTCATATAAGCAGCTGCAAAATGAAACCTGTGCTTGCACGCTCTGAATGTAAATCAAACTCTACGCTCCCCAGCCTTTGTTCCACCTTTTCCTCCTTTATTTTCAGACACACAGAAACACTCGGAAAGACGACCCAGACTCACGCGCTGAGGAAATTGGAAGCATCTTTCTATTGTTTCCCAGTTCCTATTGATTTCTCCTTATCTTCTGATTGAATAGGGTAGTTCAATTCTCGGCTCTGCCCTTTCGAAAATGAGGCTCTCATTGGCAATAAAATTGAGAGAACTGAGACTTCCCCATAGATGTGGCTTTCTGACACTGAATACATACTCCGCTAAACAATCAAGGCAGTCTTATTGAGCTTTGTGTGTGTGTATCTGTGTGTGTGTGTGTGTGTGTGTGTCTGTGTATCTCTGTGTGCGTGTAAGGTGCATAGCTATGCAGAAATGTTCAAACCCCTTGAAATTTTACATATTCTATTGTGCTGCAGCCACAAGCTTAAAAGTATTTAGCAGAAATTTTATGTGCTATTTATTAGGGCTGTCAATATTAATGCGTTAATGCATTCACCTGCGATTAATCTAAATAGTTTAACACATTAATATTTCATAATGCAGATTAACTGTATTGCATGCTTTTATCTAAAAACCTCTCATTGTCTGTGTCACAAAAGTGAGTGAAAAGATGAGAGACGAGCGTCAGTCTGGTTTTTAAAAAATCACCCAGATGGATGTTTGGATAAACCAAGGAACTTATTTTAGCGGTGAATTAACATTCACAGCCAGTTTATAGTTTTAAAATTATGTTTGAAACAAAATTACTTTAAAAAAAAATCTTCTTGAATATGAAAACCTGGAAAAGTGAGAAGTTTGGTTTGAGACAATAAAATGTTTTCTTTAACATTTATTTAAAAAATGCATTTTTACAATTCAAGCTTACAAAGTTAAGCATAGTGATTAATGCTGATTAATCACAGCAAAAGAATGTGATTAATCTGATTAAGTTTTTAATGGGTTGAGAGCTCAACTATATGCAGCTCTGGAAAAAATGAAGAGCCAACGGCACCGAAAAGCTCCTGGTTATTCCAACAAAATACTGATTTCTAAACTCTTCCCAAGTTAAAACATTAGTATTGTTTCTAAATGAATATGAACTTCTTTTCTTTGTATTATTTGAGGTCTGATAGCACTGCATCTCTTTTCTTATTATGACCATTTCTCATTTTCTGCATATAAATACTAAATTTTTGTTTGTTTTTTCAGAGACATGTTGTAAGTAGTTCATAGAATAAAAGAACAATCTTCATTTTACTCAAACGTATACTTATGAAGAGTAAAATCAAAGAAACTGATCATTTTTTTCCAGAGCTGTGTTTTTAAATTAGAAGTCTGATAAAGTTGTTTTTGTATTGAGTTCCCTTTAATCTGATCCCTCTGAAAACCTCCAGTTCAACTAATTACCTCCACACGTCGCAGAATAAGCAAACAAACAGCATCATTAAGACCAAGGATCCCAGCAGAAAGGTCACAGAGAAAGTTGTGGAGAAGTTTAAAGCAGAGTTAGCTTTTACAACAACCTTTGAACGTCTCACAGAGCTCTGTTCAGTCCATCATCTGGACATGAAGAGCAGATGGACCAACTGCAAAACTACCGAGACATAAACGTCCGTCTGAGCTGACCGGCTGGACGAGGAGAGCCTGCAGGTCTTTATAAACCTCCATATACGTTCATGCTAGCTGCTTAACCCTCAGAGACAAACACACAGTCGTGTTCTTACTATTTTTAGCTCTGCTGAACAACAGCGTTAACTCAGAGATGTACAGTTTTTACTACGGAGTCATAGAGGGACATAATGCGCCGTTTGCTACTCGGACAGGGAGAGAAAAGCAGGATTTCAAACAGGTTCATCAGTTCAGTGTTTGTGTCCTTGAGAGAGGAGAAAATCAGCTGATCTCTCCTCACTGTATGTCTTTAAAACATGTTTATTATCTCACTTATATCAAGACAGTTTTCTTTTGTTATAAATTATATAATCAACCAGGGTACTAGTACTTTTATTTTAATATTAAGAAATTATAGACTTAAGACAAGCTCATATATGCTGCATGAAGGTTACTGGCCATTAATTTCATCTTATTTTAAGCTAAGATATCTGTACTGGAAACTAGACCAGAAGCGTTTGATTTAGTGTTTTTTTGTTGATGGGCCGACCTGATCCCTGTCCTTCAGGTGTCTCCGTGTGAGAAGTGCCGGTGTGAGCCCAGTGGAGAGGTTCTGTGCTCGGTGTCCGCCTGTCCTCAGACTGAGTGTGTGGACCCGGAGTACGAGCCCGACCAGTGCTGTCCCATCTGCAAGAGCGGTGAGTGACGGTTCCCCAGCAGAAGCTGCTCCGGGTGGAGCATCAAATGTTTCTCTGCTTCACTTCAGCTGAAGTAATGAGGGCTTTGTAGCCCGGCGTTCATTCTGCTGACACAGAAACACAGCATGCTGCACTGCAGTCTGCAACACCTTAGCATATCAGGTTTACTCTCCTGAATCCTGACTGATCTTTACCTAATGAGGCGAAATAAATCATGCAGGTGTCACTTTTACTCTTCCTTTAATATCTGGATTTAGACGTCTGAACGCATCTCATCATGAGATTATTTGGTATGTTTGTGTCCTGTTGTTGTTCTTCCTTTATGATCTCAGAGATCCTCGGCCTCCATGAGAAGGAGGATTTCTGCATCTCAGAGTCGATTAACTGAAATTGTTTCAGATGATTCCCGACAGCTTGTCCTAGATTATGTCCCCTTGTTTTCTTGGTGTGAGTGTAATGCAACATGGCAATGTCAGCAACACTGCTTCCTTCAGCAAAAAGAATGATGACTTGCGATATGTATCTCTGACTTAGAACCTTAAAGGGGCGCGGACTGTTTGATATAAACAAGAGCAAACAATATGCATGAGGAGTAAAAAAAGAAAAACGCTCCTGATGCTCGGAGGAAAGGGCTTTGTTTGGCTAATGCGGTTTTTTTTAGGTTGCTTGTTGAATTTTATTTGTACAGATTAAAGGATAAACTCTTGAGGATGTGAATTACTGGCTGTTTGTTTCAAGCCTGTCAGAAGATGCATACAGTAAATATGTCAGTAAAAATAAGTGGATTAAATAATCAAAACACTCATTAAATGTCTTATTCAACACGTGACTCCCATCTGTTCGGTTTGATTTAACTACACCCAAAATATCACATTAAGATGATTTATTTTAAACTCAGGAAACATTTGCATGTAATGAATGCTCATCATTAGGTATTAATCAGACGGCGTCCTACATTAAATTAAAGGCTGCATCAAAACCTAAAAAATATTGGACGTCATGGTGCATTATGCACTCTATTAATATGTGCTTGCTGTAATCTCAGGGATTTGATATTGGTCCCTTTTCCTCTTTTTTGCTGTACACTGACTTTTTACATATGCACATATTGATCACGCTGAGGGAGCTTTGCACAGTTTGGCCCGCGCTCCATCGTTCCTGCTGTGCAATGCCCGGTGGATTTGCAGGGGTCGTGTTTGAAGACTCATCAGTCTCGCGGGCGCTTGGGGAAACGGTGCAGTGTTGTGCATTTGTTTTCCAAAATATCCCCTCCCAAATCCACAGGCGCAATCACCCGACAAGGATTTTCAGACAGCGTCCGATGTTCTTAGCATAAAATTACCACAGTTTAGCATAAGCAGAGCTCCCCTTGTCAAAGACGGCAGGTTACCTGACCAAGACTAACGCCGCCAAGCATTTAATCCCGGATTCTGGGGTTGAAAGATTTCTGTTCTGACAAGAGGAGCTTTCTAAGTTTATCTCCCTGATTACATCATCCAGCTTATTCTGTCTGGGGTTGTGAAATTTCCCATCAAATCTCAAAATCTATATTGTACATGGAGATTAATTCATAATCTGTTAATTTTTACCAGACAGGTAAGAGTGAACAGGGATGTGAAAGGGAGAGATGTTGGTTGCAGCAGTTTTAAACTATGTTAAATTATGCCAGTGTTCAGAAAGCAATCAGTCTCGTTATCTATTACCAATCAATATGGAGGATGAATTATTTACTCTCCCATGGAGTGATCTCTATCACACATTAAAGCTGCTGTCAAGCAGCTTCCTCAGGTCTGCTGTGTTACAAAACAAGCCTGACACTAAACGTAGATAGATCAAGAACATCAAGTCCTGTTGGAGCGTTGAAGCATTTATGTTGCTTTTTATGCAATAATCTGATCAATACTGCATTTCAATTGAGATCAAGAGTGTGAAATTCAATATTCTTCAGAGCCAAGACACTGTGTTATGTTAACCTCGCCATGACATCACTTTCTTATTTTTATATATATAATTTATATGTACATTCACAGGGTTTCCCCCAGAAATAATGCTAATTCCCAGCCCACCATGTTTTTGTGTTAAAAAATGTTAAGTTACAAAAAAACCACAGGTGCATGAATCGGCGTCGTAATTCTGAAATAATAGTTTGTGAAGTCAACAGGCAGGTGCAGCTTAAAGTATCAACCCAGCTTAATCTGTCTTTACTGTCACTGTTACTGATGTATAAAAAACCATGTTTAAAATAAATAAACAATCCTCAGCCTGGTGGGGAGGGGCAAGTAAAGCCTGGTGGCCCGCCAGTCTTATTATACACAGACGGAAACCCTGATTTCACATTTGTGTGTTTGTGTGTGTTTAGATGTATAGGATCAGTTGACATGTCAAAAAACTCCAAAATAGTCTGAAAATGCCACACAACAGAGAAAGGTCAAGTTGTCTGGAATCAAAGAAACATATAAAACAAGATATGAAAAAATCTTAGTATCTAATAAAAAGGTTAATAAAAAATATTGTTCACCTACTTACCCAGAGTGTCGACCAGAGAGACCCTATGTGTGGAACGGTACCCGGTTCCAGAAGCTTCCTTCATCCTCTATCTCAATACAAACCTTTCAAGAAAAGAAAACGTTTAAGATTAGAGTTCTGATTGGTCCTTTTGAATTCTCCATCCAATCAGAACTTAACTTTGAAAATTGACACCAGCCTCCAAGTAGAAAAATAGAAAAGTAGGGACAACCAGCTGTCCAGCTGTCAGGTCCACTTTCAGGCATTTAGCATGCCAAAGTGAGTAGGTTTTTAAGCACCGTTATTATTTTGTTGTTGCTGCAATAATGTATTTGCTGTTGCATTGATTCTGTGGGCGTCTCACATGAGAAATACATGCGAGTTATTCACTGCTGATTAACCTCCATCTGACAAACCTGACAAATTACCATAAAAAAGGCTAATAATAATAATCTACTTACTCCACCTTATAGACATTTTTATTAACACTTAAATTAACTAAAGAAAGTAGTTAAGCATAAAATTAAGAATAAATAATATGCATGCATTATCAATAACTCTCCCATCAGTTTCAGAGGATCTGAAAATCTGCAGCCATTATTTATGACTTTGCCTCAGCGCCAGTCGCTCCAGGTTCTGGCCTCTGCTGCACGTTGGTGATGGATCTTTGCAGAATTAATTATTAACCTCGTCATGCTTGGACTGCTCCAGAATCATTCCTGCCTTCTCTTATATCCCTGTCCTGTTTTTTTTGTTTGTTTTTATTTATTTTATAAAGCAGCAGTGCAGGAGGTTGCTCCTTCTCCCCCGTTTTATTTTCCTGCAACAAAATTAACAGCAGCTTTCAGCAGGCATCATTTTTCTCCTCTGATATTTGTGCTACAAACAATGTAGATTGCTCTGCATTATTTGCTTTTATTGTAATATGCATAAATATACAGAGATTTGTGTGGATCTTCCACTAAGCGGATGCTTAATACCTCATTTAAATTTGAGAGGCAGCATTTGCTCGATAGAACTATTTGAGAAACAGCTCATCATTTGAATGTGGTTGAAAAATTACGACACGCAAACTTTGTTTTCCACTTATTTGATGCCAGTAAATACCTTTTAAGCATTCCTAAATGACAAATATATAGTTTCCTTCTTCTGTTATGCGCCGGATAGTTGAGCTCGTCAATTTTTCTTCCCTAAATATCTCAACTCAGATGAATCTGTTGGGTTTATTTCCTCCTGTGAACGGTCCTCTATTGGTCAGAAGCTGCTGGCTCTAAAACCGATCACCGCTGCTAACGGCTTCATCCACTGCCGGTTAGATATTGACTTCTCATAAGCTCTTATGAGAACCTCAGCGTGCAGATCCGTGTTTGTGTTAGTTACTTGATGCTAATATAAGCAGGTATTCTCTGTTGTTTGTTCTCATCTTACCTTCAGGAGTTTTTCTAAGACAGAATGTCAAATATAGATAAGCTGATTATGGGATGCTCCATTTGTGATGCTCTGCCTCGGGGTGTTTGTGTTTGCCTCTTCATTTAAAAAAAAACAACAATATATGCGTCTGCAACTAAACAATTTAATCACAACATAGTCGTATTAATAGACTATGCTGAACATCCTTTGCGTTTCAATTGTTTGTAATTTGCTGGTGGTTTTTTTGTGGGAGGAAACCTGGATGTGCAGTTTGAGGAAAAAAGGCAGAAAGTGCTGCAGCTTCAGCCATTTGGGATTTCTTATGGTTGTCCTGCAACTGTGTAGTGCTAGATTTTTTAAATTATTTGAAGTATTTTATGAAGCAATAAGTCAGCAACAACCACTTAAAAAAGGATCTGGAGTGGATCACAGGCCTTTTCTGGTTCAGTATTAGTGGATTTTCCTGCAGAACTTCAAATTACTTGTGGAAAATTTGTTTATTCATGGATTTTTTTCTAAAACATTTAAAGTTTACTTTTAGCTGGCATTTACAAAGCAGTCAATCCAGGAGCAGAATTAATTTTCCTTGGCGCTGATTGTCTGAACCCCTAATAGAGAAAATAAAGACGGGCCTGGATGTTAGCTCCACTGTTCATATTAATGCATATTAAAGTATATCTAGTGTTTGAAGTATTAAAATAGTCTTAAGTGTTTTAGAGGATATGGTCGTGGATTTTAGCTCTTTGTATCTGTGTGTGGTTCAGTCTAATGGTTTCCTGTGAGTCTCTGAAACCTGAGGATTCTTACAGAAATGCATGTTGAGAACCAAATATAAATTTGCATTGCTGATAAATGAACTATTGTTGCAATGAAACGAGCAACAATACTGACTTCATTCTCTCGTTAAAGCAACCGAGACAGCCACACGTCTCAGATGTCTGGTCACTTTCCTTTAATGTTTATTCATAGGAGCCTGGAAGGAGATGGAAAGAGCCATGTTGTGGACAAATATATTATTTGTACAAGATTATTCACAACATGCTACCCTATAATATAAAAGTAATCATACGCGCTCCACGCCGTATCAGTGTGCCAGGCACGCTCTGCAGCTCTATAAATTCAAAGCAGTTGTGGGTGGAAGTGGCTGACAATATCATTTCTCTACATGTTTCAGGGTTTTAAACTGAGTGTTACACTCCTCGGGGTTTAATTGGACTTCACTAACATATTTATTTCTAAACTGGAGCAAAATATGATTTTTTTTCTCGTTGCTTCACCTGTGGGCAAACAAGAGGTTGGACTGCCACTCAGCATTCTGCGCACCCGTCCCGAGTTACATTTTTCTCATAACAACACATCAGTTTTCCATAAAATTTAATTTCAAGCTAAGAGGCAAGCAGCATTGTGGTAAACAAAATGATGGAGGATGGGAGCGGTTGAGAAATATTTCTATGCAATCAAAGGGGAAATTACGCTGCAGCTGCTGAAAAACTTTTAATCAGAGTTATCTCTCATTTGTTTTACCCAGACAGCGAAAAAATGACGAGGTGCTGCAGGTAATAAGCTTAGGATAAAATATGGAGACGGAAAATTTAAGCATGGCGGCTCTCTATTTATTTAATGACAGGATCAGTCCATTTCTTCTGAGGGATTGCTGAGGGGCCAAATTAAATAATTTCTGATGAATCTCTTCATAAATCCCATCACAGATGATTTCATGTCAACATCCAGTTGTAAAAGTGCCACGTTTTATTAACCTTGGATGCCAGAACTCAAATGACATGAGATCCAACATAACCCAAGTTTTCAACTCGGTAAGCCGGTGGGACAAACTTCCAGAAAACTGCAAAACAGCTGAAACACTGAGTTCATCTAGATCTAGACTAAAACTCGCCTGTTTAGAGCTGCTTTTGAACCACGATGAATGAAAACCTAACCGACATTTTGATGTGAAATGATGATATATGAAAACGTGATGATTCATTTGTTCTGGTTTTGTATTTTGTGTTATATGATGTGAAGCACTTTGAACTGCCTTGTTGCTGAAATGTTATATACAAATAAACCTGATTGATTGATTAAACATTTTTATTCCAAAATAACTTTTTCAAAGAGCTTAAGATGCACGCTGAGAAGCTTCCCAGACCTTTGGATGAGAAACAGGCCCACAGCATCACAGGTCCCCCTCCCTACCTCACAGCAGCTGCGTTTCCATTACAAATGAGAGAAAATCTTTGTGTATATTCTAGTAATGTAAAAAAAAAAAAAAGTTTAGCAAAATGAAAAGTGCTTTTTTCTTTGGAAGCGACTATATCTGTAGTGTTTTGGGGAAACTATAATCGGTGTTTTTACAGACGGTTGGATGTTACAGGTAGCTGGGTTTAGATTTCTTTCTGTTCCAGGGATGTTTACATCCAGTTTGATGCCATTTCAGGTGAGAAGTTAAGTTCAGCATGAAGTCAGTCCTTAAGGGTTGATATGTTGCATGTCGTAGTTTAGGTTTAGGTGGCTCGTTAGAGGCCTCTGCAGATCATTGGCATGCTGAGGAGGCAGTAACCATAGTAACGACCTCCATGGAGAGATATAAAGCATGAGGATGCCGACCCTTGAAGACATGGAATAGTGTGTGCTATACGTCTTCCTGCTGTTGGAAAAAACTGAAATAAAACTTTGTTTACCACCTTTCAGTCTCCATCTTCACTGGATCATCATCAGAAAACCTGGGCTACGTTCACATAGCAGGTCTCCACGCTCAATTCCAATGCTTTTCTCTGTGTGCGTGTGTGTGTGTGTGTGTGTGCGTGTGCGTGCGTGGGTGTGTGTGTGAGGCCATTCATATAAATTAAATGTGACCTCAGTCAGACCTGTGTGTGACCGCTTTATGACCCCAAAGTGACCCGCATGTGCAGAAAAAGAACGTAGACGTCACACGGCAGCACAGCTTTTACAGGATAATGGCCGCCGCCGTCTCTGGATGGATTTTAAAAGTTATTCAGCAACTGGAGCCGACAGAATCAACATAAGATCCCAGCAACAGAACTTATTTACATTTAGTTTAAAAGGACCTTTTAGAGTACCAGTAATGATCCGGGAGGTGATTTTAATTAAATAAATGTAGTTTCTTTCCCTGAGATTTTTTTTCCTCCATTGAGTTTATCCATATTTAAATTGATTTAAATTGATTAAGAGACTAATGATTATTATTTTACAGATTTTTACAGAAGTGCCATCAAGGGTCAAAACCACTGAAACACCGGCACCATCCACGTTTTAACTTTGCTCGACGATTTTATAACATAATTTGACTCTTCTGCCCATGACTTTAGAATTTTGACTTCAGTAAACAAATAGAATGGAAAACAAATTAAGTCTCCTAATGAAAGCTTATTCAGTGAAGAGAATAATTCAGACTATTCTCTTCACGGGTGTTTTATTTGTATTTGTCAGAGTGATGACTCCTACCGATCCTGACATTGTTCACACAAGCATATGTGCATAGACTATTCAGTGTTCGGGTTTCTCCCTGGCTCCAGAAGCAAAGCCATGTTTTTACCTGCAGCTCTCTTGCTCTGCACTGTCATGTGGGACAGGTGTTGCCAGATGCTGTGGGCTAAATAAGCAACCCGGTGTTTGATAAACAAGCCCAAAACTAACTAAAGTTGCTCCTAATAAGCAGCCCTGCTGTGTAACCCAGTGATGTGTCTCCACACGCTGTAGAAACCGGTGTGATTAAGACCCAGGTTTCCTCATCCAACGCTCCGTAGCCTCACTGTGTGGGAGAGCAAAGCTTTATTCAGCCGGATCTTATTCAGCTTGGTGCCGATCAGAATATGTTCATGGCACTGATTTAATTAAATTAAGCTTGTATCAAAGTTAATGTTGGTATTAGAACGGCTCCTGATGTCATTGTTGGATTAGGCTGAGGCCACTGATACTCAGTATGATGGTCTGTAACTGATTTCACTAATGGAAGTTTAGGCTTGAAGATTATTGCACAGAATTATCAAAAATGATATCAGATGTTAGATGTTGGGTTTTCCAGTTTTTTGAGGTTTCTGCAGGTAGACTCTACAGTCAGCTGCACAGCGTGAGATTGAATGAAATAACAGATCATGAAAATTATAACAACTGCAAACCTGTTGGAAAACTTTACCACAGGATACCTCCGGCTGAGACCATTAACAGTAATGATGCTTATCGCTATGAACGGTTGTTTGACACGGTGGAATGAAATATTACCACCATGTCTCCCTCACTTTGTTACTTTAAAATACTAAACTGCTGTTTTATTGAGCAGTTTGGTGGAACATCACTTCTTTCCATGAGTTGTTGATGATGCTTCACAGCAGAAAGGTTTCCTAAATTATTCTGTTTCCAAGTTTTAAAAAAAACTTTCTTTATTGCAAAGGGAAATTAAATGTTGTTGTAAATCATGTTGGAGTATCTTCAAGTCAGTCTTGATCTGAAAAGGCGTCTGACTGAAGACTGCTGCTGTCATAACATGCTGGTCAATTTCCAGGCAGCAGAGACGACATCCTGGATGACATCATCAGGAAAGCTCTGCTAATCCAGTTCCTTTGTTTTTGCTGCTCCTTCTTAAATCTCTGAGAGAAACATTGGAGTAGATGATCTGTTGCTGTGATAATTATGATGAATGGAAGAGATAGTTTGAACTTCCTCCTTCTCTTTCTGGTTTTCGGTTCTGCTCAGCGTCCAGGAATCCTCACTTTCAACCAGTTCAGGTGTCATTGATCTTTGAGATGCTAATCAGCTTCTCCCTGATGGAAACACTCTGCCTGGTTGCCACCAGGATGCATCACAAGCTTATTTATTTTCAGTCATTATTTCACTTTTCCATACAAAAGTTAAAAATAATGAAAAAGAAAATCACAATCCTAAAGTCCTAAACACATATGAAATTGCTAAATAATATTTACATTCCTGTCGATGGCAAGAATAAGTTATTATACCGTCCCTCTGTTTATCAGAAAGCATCATCAAAGTCAAAGTAACAGATTCTTTCCTGTGTGTTTTTCTAAAACCTCTGTCTGGACTTCCATAACAAACTCATAAAAGAAATTAAACTTTATTGTATTTGTTTAGCAAATGATTTTTTTATTATTTATATTTTAAGAGGAAAAAACAGCTTTGAGTCCTCACAACATTTACTCACACCTGAATCCTTCTATCTTTCTAAAAGTAGAAAATTAAAACAAAAAAACTTCCAGCTGCACAGAAACTGTGCAGCTGAAAAAAAAAAAAAAAAAAAAAAAAAAAAAAAAAAAACAAAACAAAAAATTTTAAAAAAAAAATCTTG
>NW_015114464.1:64036-96595 GCF_001443285.1 Poecilia latipinna | reverse complement strand
AAAAAAAAAAAAAAAAAAAAAAAAAAAAAGAAGCAACAACTCAACTAAAAATATTGTAAATAAAAGTCTAGATAATGAACAAATGAGAGCTAATGTAGAGCTGCTCCAACATGCTGCCAGTTCTAGAATATTTTTAACATATCAGAACTTTTTATTTATATTGGCTGATTGCAAGGCTGCACAGTGGCGCAGTTGGTAGAGCTGTTGCCATGCAGCAAGAAGGTTCTGGGTTCGATTCCCGGCCCCGGTCTTTCTGCATGGAGTTTGCATGTTCTCCCTGTGCATGCGTGGGTTTTCTCCGGGTACTCCGGTTTCCTCCCACAGTCCAAAAAACATTACTGTTAGGTTAATTTGTCTATCTAAATTGCCCCTAGGTGTGTGTGTGTGTGCGCATGGTTGTGTGTCTCTGTGTTGCCCTGCGACAGACTGGCGACCTGTCCAGGATGTACCCCGCCTCTCACCCAGAACATTAGCTGGAGATAGGCACCAGCACCCCTCCCGACCCCACTGAGGGACAAGGGTGTTCAGAAAATGGATGGATGGCTGATTGCAGCTGGGAGGGACTGGTGTGTGAGGACTGGGACTCTTGTGAAGGTTTTGGTTCAGGAGAGTGGAATGCAGGATGAGTAAGAATGGTTTGTGCTTTCAGATCAGAACCTCTACTAAAACCACAAAACGTTTCTAGATTTGACACTTTATTGACACAAATTTGCTATAAAAGTTTGAATACTGGTTAAATCTGCAGTGTGTTGTTACCCAGAGACGACTGCACAAAAACCAGAACAGAGTTTAAATAGTTTCATGATACGGACAAATAAAATGACAAATGTTGACGCTAAATGTGAACTAATACAAACAAAAATTTAAAAATGTTTCTCTAATTGACGACTGTATGACTTTTAATTTTTGTGTTTTTATGATGTAAAGAATTACCTGGTTGCTGAAATGTGCTGTACCAATAAACTGTATTAATTGACTGCTTGGTTTAGTAGAATAAGAAACCGTATGAGTGTCCGGCGGCGCTGCACCCTGCCGGCTTCCTGTCCACCATCTGCACTGCAGCTCTGCAGCTAACAGCAGCGCAAATATAAATGTTAATTATCATTTACTGCCAATCTTTTATGAGACTTGTAAATAGAACTAATAAATTTCAGTAAACGTTTTGCTTCTTCATTTAGCTAAGTCTTCCAAAGTAAATATGAAGGCATGCCATGTTGGTGAAAACAGGCTCAACTGCAGATATCAGGATTAGAATCTGTTGAAATATGTTTTTTAGTTATATTCTTAATACAATAAGGTGGAAATATGTTATTGAGAGATGTGCTGTTTGTGCATTTTTCTGTTATTTACTTTCTGCCTGGAAACTAAATGTTTTATGGTCAGGTTATTTCCTTTTCCCATTTTATTTCATTTCCTTCACATATTCAACAAAAAATAAAAATGGTTTTGTGCATTGTTGTGCAGCCTCTTCAAACCTCCGTGTTTTAAGCCTAATCTTCAGAAATGCAGAAAGAGAAAAAGCAGAAATAGCCTCTGGCAGCATTAATGACTCATTTGTGATTTAGTAAATCTGCCATGTTTTTTTAAAATCAGCAGCAGGTGAGATTTTTTTGATGTATTTTTAGGATTACTCCAGTCATTTAGTGTTTCTTCATATTAATTCAGTCTCCTGCTGGTGTTTTCACATATTATTTGCAGTTGTCAGTACCAGCGCTTAAAGTGTTGATTAGGATATGATGTGAGAATACGCATCAGTGTGTTTTTTCGCAACGTGGTACCAGACAGGAGATATCTTCGGCTGTGATTTCACAGAAACGCTCGGCAGGCTTATCATGCTGTAACCAGGAGGTGTAAACACTCACCTCAATCAAATAGACAATCTTTGCGAGGGTCAGTTTGTGCTTTGCTGCTCACCTTCCTCGGTGTGTGTGTGTGTGTTAGTAAAGTGATGAGAAAAATGTGAAAACTTTTACCCTTGTAAAAATTTCTTCTGTTTTTGCTTGTTTTTCATCACACCTAAGCGTTTCAGATCATCAAACACTTTTCAGAATCAGACATTGATAACTGGAGTAAATACAAACAGCAGTTTTGAATGTTTATTTCCTTCACAAGGGAGAAAAAGTCTATCCAAATAAATCTGGTCCTTTGTGAGAAGAAATTCCCCTTCAACCTGTTAACTGATTGTTCTAGTTTTAGAGCCGCTAAGTGTTTGCCATGAATGGCTGTGATTCTATGGAGAAATTTTGGCCCATTCTTTGTGGAATTAGTTTAATTAAACTACACTAATGGGGTTTCAAGCATTAACAGCTTGTTTAATGTCATGTGATGCTATCTCAGCCCAATTTATATCCAGACTTTGATTAGACCACTCCAAAACCTTCTTTTTGTGTCTTGTGAGTCACTCAGAGGAGGATCTGCTGGTTTGATTTGGATTATTTTCCTGGTGGCGAAACTCAGGTTGGACAGCCAGAAATTGTGTTTTTCTTCTGGAAAAACACAAATTACTAGAAGTCTTGTCAATGAATCAGTTCTCTGCAAAGTTCATTTTACATTTATTTTATGATATAACAGGATGTACGTTTCCCCAAAGATGCCCCTTTCCTGTTCCATCAGTATAAAAAGTACTTTCCCAACAGAGTCCTGGGGACTTTTAATGTGTTTCAGTGGTTTTGACCCTTGAAGTTTCCCACGGAGGCGATTTTTGTCCAGTTTCTCCCAGATATTATTCAGTCTGACCAAACTGATGTACACAGAGATCCAGATGTCATTGTTTTTAGCATTAGCTTCTGCTGGTTTTGCACTTTAGTATCAGTAAAGCTAAAATTTATGATTCCTGCACTGCAGCATGTGGTTAATCCCAGTTTATTCCTGTTTTAAGGTGTCAGTTTGGATGGCTGTTATTCAGTCATTAATTGAAAAAATTGTGCTGCTCAACTTTGTCTGACATCCAAATTTAATTGATCGTCTTGCTGGCACAGGCCTCACTGCTGACTGGTCCCTTTTCTCCTCCAGTCCTCCACTCTCAGCCTCCTGCTGGTGACGTTTTTCTTCCACATCCTGAGAAAAACAAAACAAAGGTATCTTTCCAGGAAAGACTTAATTGCCACAAGATTACATTTGCATTCTATTTAACACAAGAGTCTACACCATAAGGTGAACAGTTAAAAGATGAAATAATTAGCTTCCACCCGATGAAGTGAATGAGACATCAGTCTAAACGACACCAGCGGTCGGCCCTCGACTCCGATCCACATCAATCCTGTTTTTAATTCATGCTGCTTCTCTCCCAGACGTCTGATTTAAACGTCGAGGGCCACTGACTGTCAGCCTCCATCTTTGATCACACAGCATTCAGCATGAGCCGTGAAGAAGTGATGAAATACTCACGATCCAGTTATTGGAGGTCGCTTCAGGTTCTGGTGTTTGCCTTGTCTTCAGATGTTGTTTGGACGCAGGCAGATGTTGAGACCTCCGAGGATCTCCGAAGCCTCCAGTGTGTCACATCAAAGCTCAGCTCGCTAATGGGAAGTAATTAAATAGTCTTCCAGATGTGCAGTGGCACCAAAGAGGAAGCTTGTGGATGGAAAAGGCATAGAAAAAAGTTAATTTGGAGAGAAAAAAATAAATCTAGCAAGTAATCCATCTAGATTTGTACCATTACTCGTTACCATTTTCCACACTGTTGATATAAATCACAATGAAGTATTTGAATGCTTGATAAGCTCATCAATTATGCACGGGCATTATCTTGGCCTTTTCAGGCATGCAAAATCAATGCTTATGTTGGTGTGCCCTGCCTCAGATGTATTACTTGCATGCAAGGAGACACTCTGGGAAGAGCCGGGGGAGGAAGATGAAAGTAAGAGGTATCGCTAACATCCACCCCAGACAGTTGTTCATGAATATCAAAGAACAGCTGTGAATGGAGGCAGGTTCTCATCATTTTTTACTCATTATCTTCAAGCACTGGAACACATTGCAATTAAATGGTTTCATACCCTCTAAAAGTTTGCGACTATCACTCGCTCACTGCCATAAAGTTTCATTTAACAATATTGATTCCTGCACAGAACTTCCAGTCAGTGAGTGAAGAAGGAAAAAGCGGGCCCTGTGCGTATTGAAGTTTTTTTTTTCCTTCCCTTCCTGGTGCAGCTGTAATGGACGAGTTGTTTTCGACATGTAGGTGAAGACATGGAAGCGTTGCATGTGCTTTTGAGGAATGCTCAGGGAAGGAAAATCAATGCTAAAGAAGTCTCTGTTGTCTGCTCCTCTGCTGCAGAGCCATACTACTCGTCCTTTGCTCTCGCAGGGTATCGCCTTGGCAACGGATGAGGAAACAAATGGTGCTCTTGGAGACTCAGACATTAGGGTCAACACTAATCTAGAAGGGACGTGATAAACAGTCTGAACTGGAGCCAAAATCACTTCAGACGGAGCGGCACGAGCCACGCTGCCAACAGGAACCGAGGCTCGTGTAAATGAGGAGAGGGACGATTGATGGACCGCCTTTTAAGATTTGGCAGGTTTTATTTTAGAAAGAAACGCATTAAAACGCACATGTCAAATAGAAATTGCGTATATAGATGTGAACTGTGTCTGGGTATTCATTTAGAGGATCCTTCATCATATTCTCATCACACAGTTGGCGAAATGAGTTAAGTTTCTGTCAGTGAATTCAAAAACATGCTCCATAGCCCTTAGTTACTGTTGCTAAGCTTAGCTATGGTCTGGCCAAATTATGATGACAGCGGTTTTATTTAAATGACTGGGCCTTCTGGCTGTAAATGACGTGGAAACAAGAGACGAACGATAAAACTGGAAGGATGAGACGTGTCGTTATTTAGCCATGATGATCGACTTGACAAATCTGCTTTTTAACAAAAAAATCACATTCTGCTCTTTTTAATGCCCTATGCATTTCAGTCAGATTTTACAGTTTCATCATCAGATAAACAATGGAGCCATTAATTCATGTTAATGCAGCAGCTTTATGATAAGACAGCCGTTATAAATCACTGTGTGAATCTATATGTTAGAAGGTTTTCTGACATTTTATTTGGCCCTGAAATGTCTCTTTATGCCAGAGGTTCCCAAACTGTGGGGAACCCCCCTGCAATGACACGGGGGGCGCGGGAAGCCGTCTGGATGAAAAAAAAAAAAAAAACATGAACACTGTATGCGCTGGGTTTTTACCTTAGAATGGCCAACTCTCTGTTATTCCTGTCAGTTTGATACAGTAGAGGCTTCCACACTTCCCATATTTGTGTCCTCTGTCACTTTTATCAGTTAAAACTGTTTAATCCGTTGTTAACATGTTGTAACCTGTTTTTCCGAGCCGCCTTTAAACGCAACATGAGCGCTACCACGCTCGCGCTGGGTTTCCACCTGTGAAGGAGACCTGCTGCTGCTGGGCGGAGCTATGTAGGTTTGTGTTAGAATCACGGCAGCAAACCAGCAAAATGCAAAGAACTTTTCACAGTTTTTCCCTCCAAACTAACCGACTGAGTTGAGTAAAGCTGGTGGATGCAGGTGATTTTAGCTAAAAGATGACTAGCTAATGTTAGCTAAAAGATGACTAGCTAATATCAATACAGAACTTTAAGCTTAACAAGTAGCTTGTAGGCTACCGATGTTGGTGTCTATTTTCAGCTACGTACATTCATTTTGCCCCCAAAAAAGTCGATGCCCCCCCGTCGTTTCAACCAGACAGCCATTTGTAATCCATAGGGGGGCGCAGAAAATGTTTGGAAACCACTGCTTTATGCTAATGCTGCACATTTTACATTGGATTATTTTGACCACAAACTCAGGAAATAAAAAAACAGCTACTTATTGATCAACCTAATAAAACTAATTTTATTCATTTTAGTGGTCTGGCTGTTAACTCTCTGCTATTTTCACTTCAGAGTGTAAAAACACTTGCTCTATGTCAGAAATAAAATCCAAGATAGAGATGGGAATAAACAGGCTGAAGCTATAAAGAGAAAAAGTTGCCATATTTAAATGTTTCTTGATGTGACTTTTCTCTTTGATGGATTGCCAGATCACCGGTTTTCCTGCTTGTTTATCAGGAGATGGAGGTTGAGGGTTAATCAGACCTGGACTGAATCCAGCTCCACTTCCACCCAGGAAGTAGGACATGCGTCCTATCTGGACTGTGGCCTGCAGCTTCAGGACTGGATGTTGGCAGAAAAATTAGAATAAAGCTTTGGTTTCACTAAAAAATGAAGACATGATCTGCAGTTTTCATACATCTAGGTTGGATACGAAATGGTTAACAGAGGGAGAAATCAGCGTTCCTTTTACTCCATGTTCTCCAGAAACCTCCACAGTCACCATATCTCAATCCGGCAGAGCACCTTTGAGATGTGATGTAGCTGGAGAGATCATGGCGGTGCAGCCGACAAACCCACAGATTTTATCCAGCAAAACATCCGAGGAACTTTTCTGACACCTTGTTAAATCTCTCCCACTAAACCCAAAAGCAATAACCTACGTAATCCCAGGTGTACCTAATAAAGAGGCCGTTGAGTCTAAAGCGTAAGAGGAAAATACTGGATGAAATCAGAACCATAATTTAATTGATTTTCAAAATATTAGTTGCTACATAACTAAATAAACAGTTCAGATCAGATTGTTGCCAAGAAAAAATATTTTTTTCATGAAAGTCCTGGATTATTTTTGGAAAACTGGGCAAATGACAAGATGTACTTTTAAAAGGTTAAGTTGAAGCAGGATGTTGTTCTTACAGTAAACACCAACTTCAGCAGAATATCCAGGGTTTCAACTAGTGTGCATAAATTAAAGATAAATAAAAAATGGGAGCATTTTGCGTGAACTCCTACCATTTTCAGGTCAACTCAGCGTTTCAGTGATTCAGACGTCTTTACACTCTGTGAAACTGCAATATAATATTTGTAGGTGGACCATTTTTTATAACATTAACATGCAGAGATCAAAAGATGAGAGTGACGGATTTGCTTTGAGCTGCATGTGGGCGAATCTGGCTAATCTAACGGTGAACCCTCAGCTCTCTGCATGACTCTTCACCTGCATGAACCACAACAAAGACGGAGGAGAGCAGAAAGACCAAATGCTTCAGAACAGAACAGAACAGAAAGACCAAATGCTGCAGAGCAGAACAGAACAGAGCAGAGCAGAAAGACCAAATGCTGCAGAGCAGAACAGAACAGAACAGAGCAGAACAGAACAGAACAGAACAGAACAGAACAGAGCAGAACAGAGCAGAACAGAGCAGAGCAGAGCAGAACAGAGCAGAACAGAACAGAGCAGAGCAGAACAGAACAGAACAGAACAGAGCAGAGCAGAGCAGAACAGAGCAGAACAGAGCAGAGCAGAGCAGAGCAGAACAGAACAGAACAGAGCAGAACAGAACAGAACAGAGCAGAACAGAACAGAACAGAACAGAACAGAGCAGAGCAGAACACGTTGTTGTCTCGCATTGTTGAAATCCAGGCAGCAAATTACATGCAAGCAGAAGCGTGCAATTAAAAATAAGAAATTAGACATTGTGCACTATGGTGACATTCACAACATAAAAAATAACACTGCATAGTACGGAAAATAAATTTGGTCAGATAAAAAAATGATTATTTTAAGTGTAAAAATAATGTTATTTTGAATCAGTTACACATTTTAACCTGCATATAATGTTTTTAATTGCTAAACAACAAAATAATTACAGGTTTAAACAAAAGGAAAAGGAAGCGAAGCTGTCTGTTATACCTAAATTAACTTCTATAATTGATGTGTGCTGCTTTAATTTTCTTTTAGAAAGTCTGGATCATTTTAAGAGAATGCAGGGAGCTTTTTTTCTTATTTTTCTCCTTTTCATGTAGTCCTTTCATTAGACTGCTACTTTTGTGTGATTGAAAGGCCATTTTCTCTCCCTGGACATTGAAATTTTGATTACAGCAGCGAAAGGTCACACTAATGAAGGTAATATTCACATTATGTCTTTACCATTATATTCCTGCAGGGCTCAGTGAATGGCTCCAAGCTTTGGTCTGCTTGTTAAATGTTATTTTTCACAATTTTCGTTTGAATGATAGCATTAATGTGACTTCAGAAACACATTTTTCAAAGTACAGAAGAAAGACAAGATTAAAATAAACAAGAAAGAAAATCTTCACAAAAAAATCTACTGTAAAGTTTCTGACTTTTAAGATCAGACATATTGGCACCTCTTGTAGAAGATAATCAAAAAGAACCATAAAATCCTCTCTCTTTTGCCTTTGTTTACATAATTTTGTGCTGGAAGCGTTGGAATTATCCAATCTTTAGTTTTAGCACCTTTTTAATTCACCAAAAATAAAAAAATAAAAACACAGAGAAATATCACATGTCAAATCAGAGATGTCGGATCGAGTTTGGTTAATTCATGGCGGTCTGAACGACCCAATTCTGACCATAAAAAAATCTAATTTGTGCCACTTCCATGTGTTAATAAATCAGATATGTATCCAGTTGTTTTGTGTAGCAATGTCCCTTTATATACCATTTCATACAAATAAACTAAAAGCTACAGTGAAAGCAAATAAAAATGATAAATAGTGGGGAAATCCTATTTTTAAAAGCTTATATCAAACCATTGATGTGTTTTTAAAACGTGTATCAAAACTTCCAAACCTCTCAGGTCTTCTGGTTCTGCATACCCAGAACCAGAACCAAACTTGGAGAAAAAGCATTCAGTTTTTAAGCTTCACTAATCTGAAACAAATTTCTAGAAAACTGCAAAACTGCCGAAACATTGAGTTCCTTTAAATCAAGAGGAGAGAGGTGGAATAAAATGTCCAAACATCTTATTTTGACCACGTCTACATGCTTTAATGTTAGAATAGGAGAAGAGACAGAAAAAATAAGTTTCTGTTCTGAAATCACAAATATAAACTCTGACCATTTTATTTATGAAGCACTTTAAAACAACAGTAGCCGTGACAAAGTGCTGTACAGATAAAAATCACATTCAAAATATGGAAAGAACAAAAGACAACAATAAAAATAACAAAAAGCGATATCAGAAGTAAGACCAAAAGTCTCTAAAACACTACTATCAAATCAACCGGAACCTTAAGACTGAGCTTTTCAGCAAACAGTTAAATATTAAGAAGCATTTCATCCACAGTGCAAAGTTCAATGTACTGTGATGCTTTTGACCCATTTCTCTTTCAAAAGCCTTTAGTTTTGCATCTCAAGCTCTGCGACATCAGGACGCTTTGATTAAAAACATCTTTTGTCCTGAAAATGCAGCTTGGAAAGGTGAAACGTCTCTCTTTGCTACTTGACATGATATTGGCTGATGTTTGCAAAACAGCCAATCTGGGAGCTCCATTTATTTTCCTTGGTGCTGATTGGCTGAAGACTGCAGAGCGAAGATAAGACAGACCGTAGATGTTGGCTTCTGTTGAGCTAAGATGGTTTCCAGTTTATGTATTAATGTATATTGAGGCATATTTTCTGTTTGAACAATTCAAATAGGCAGTTTGAACCATTTTTAGAGTATTTGCAGATTTAGTGGTTCACTTATGGCTGTGAGCGCTAACCCTGTGAACACCAAGCTCCACTTTACTACTAAACCAAGACAGAAATGGCTCTCCAGACACGAAATCAACCATCTCCCATGGCCATCTCAGTCCTGAGACAAAAAAAAGCTGAGCACAAGAGAGGAGTCTGGACTCAAATTACACGGTGAGGAATAGTCAAAGACCGGTCCCTCTACGCTCCAACCTTGTGAAATGTTTTGGAACTAAACCTGCTTTCCAGGAGAAATGCTTTCTTACTGGTAACAGAGCGATTGAGTGAATATTAGCAACAGGGTGCCAGTAATTGTTCCACCAGAGATTTTTTTTTTATAACGTTTTCTTAATATTTTTCTCACTGAATAAATTCAAGTGTTCAAATTTTTATAGTCTGGGATTAAACCACTGCTTCAGAAGAGGAAGTTATTTTCAGGCTTTTTAGAACATTTTTAGCTGCGGCGTTTGGTAAGTGAGTGAGAAGGACGATCTCTTGCATGGATGGCCCTGTCGCGGCCTGCCTGCTGCTGTGTCTCTGAACGGTGGCTTTATTTGAGCGCAGTGCATGAGTTCAGCTTCAAATATCATCACAGACACCATAACTCATAACATATGCAAACAAACGCATGAGGTGGCACCTCCAGAAAGCCTTACACTCGATGTGAGACACAGAGCGTCCTCTGGGGAAACCACTTTGTTGCAAATTCCTCCACTTCCTGTCTGTGCAAAGCATTTCAGTTCAATATTTATTTTGTAAATGTACACAAAAAATCCATTACGGTGAGTGCTTTCTGCTAATTTATACCTGCTAATGCAGATCTGCAGGATTTAAAGGATCAGGTGGCGTAATGCTCCAGTCCATTGTCTGCCTGCACTTCAGAGCCACGAAGCCACGGCTATCTTTACTCTTTTCTAACACTCTGCAGTGACAGGTTGGGTCCTACACACACACACACACACACACACACACACACCCACACACTGTCCGCTGGTCTCAGCTCCTCAGGTGCTGCTGAAAAGATCTTCCTGCACTTGTGACTGTCTTTTCCTGCAGAAGTCCAGAGCGCCATGTAGAGATGGGCGATCTCATATTAATGAAGCAATGACATAAAGGTGGGCGTGAAAGGAGCAGCAGAATGATGGGGTGACAGAGTAAGCACAATAATGTCAGATCCATGTATTAATTATCATAAATGAGTCCTGCAGCCTCTGGAATAAACTTTGTGTTTATCCTGCAGGATTACAAGATTATTTTTTCTCTCTCCTAACACATCCTTGACCTGAGCATCTTTTCTTGTGCCAAACCCAGCTAATGATGATGAATCAGTAGCGACAGCCGGCCTGTCCACGGGATGAGTTGTTATTCAGATAAGCCGCGCTCACGTTCATTTGAAGACTTATAAATGCGTTGGGGCTGGCGTTTTGACGGCCTGCGGCAGACGGCTCAGGCTGATTGATGTGGCCGCTGCGAGTCTTGTGTCGGCCAATGAAACGCTCCGGCTCCAGCTGGAAGACTCCCCATTTATCAGCACTTTAATTATACAAGAGTGGCTGAAGACCCTGTTACTCTAAGAGAAATCGCCATTGTTATGCCATACCTGTTCTGCGAAAGCAATTCACGCTGTGTTGATATTTTGCTGGCCAACTCCAGAGATAATAGATGATTTATTAGCACTTTTCTTCAAAGCCTCCGGCTCTGAACTCGGTGGATTTGTTGATAAAAAACTGCAAATCTCACCAACTGTCTGTCATACAAACAAGACATTTATGTTCCAATTTAGCAGCTTTAGAAAACACTGCTTTGTGTGTGTGTTTGTGTGCGCCGGAATGTGTTTTATGGCATGAGAATTAGCACATTATTATGAAGTAGTTTGGAAATTATACATGTTTTCTTTCTATTACAAAGAAAGAAACATTTTAGAAAGTGGAGCAGCGCCTTTTACTCCAATGCCCCTAAATAAAATCCAGTGCATCCGACTGTCTTCGTTATACATCCCCCTCGTTGGGGGATTTATTACAAATCCAGATGATCTGGAGGCTTTCAGAAAATCAGAGAACAAAGAGCTTCATGAAGACCAAGGAACGCAGCAGAAAGGTCAGAGAGAACGATGAAGGTTAAGTTATAGGACAATATCCTGAGCTTTCAGCGTCTCAGAGCTCGGTAGTGGTAGCATCATGCTGTGGGAAACAACTTCATCTGCTTCCAATGTGCATGAACAGGGGACAGAGATCAGTTAGTCCTGGTTCACAGTTCAGCCCCGTAGGTAGTTCAGTATTTATGGATTTTGCTCTGATGCTCAACTTGATGTATATGAAACTTTATTAGAAATTTCTTTAGATTTATTTAAATTTTAATGGACATGGAGATGGAAAAGAAAGGAGAAAAGAACGTGGAGAAAAGGTTTAAAGGGAAAGAAAGACAGGAGTAGAGGAGAGAAAGAAGGGACACAAATCAAATCTGCCTCTAGACCTGCAGAAAGAGAGAAAACAAAACCAACAAACAACAAACAGCATATGCATTTATAGAATGAATTAAAACATCACTGAAAAATACATAAACTAAGGTAGATGTATTTAGTGGCAACACCAGCTTGTCTTCGTAGAGCATATTTAAAATATTCCTATGGAAATGCAGCTGGGGAACTTGATGAAATGATGAAATGAAGCGACTGATGTCTGGAAAGCTGCCAATCCAGAAATGATGTTTATTTTCTTTATTTTCTGATTGGCTGAACCCAAAGAGCAGATATAAGGAAGACTGTAGATGTTAGCTTCTGCGCTAGTTATAGGACGTTTCCACTGTTCATATTGATGCATTTTAAGGTACATTTGTTTTTTTTAATCATTAAAATAGGCAGTTTTTCATTTTTAGAGGGGGTCTCAAGTATTAAAGGATTTTAGTTTCAGTATTTTTCATCTGTTTGATGACAAACTGATTTTTTGTAAAGACCCTGATGAAGGCCAGCAGCTGAAACTCGCTGGTTTCTCAGTGCTGCAGGTGTTTCTGGCGTCTTCACACTGCCATTTTCTTCAGCAGAGGAAGGGAAGCTGTTCAGTTCATAAAACTAAAAACTGGAAAACTACTTCTGTCTGCTGAGCAATTCAGGATTTGGTTGCTTAAGGACTTCCTTCCTGTCCACTCGCTGCATAAAGACAAACACATTTTCCAAAGAGTAAGCAGCAATCAGACAATGCACTCATGTTTCATGCAACAAAAATCCAGTGATTGGTTATGGAAAGAAACGCTGTGAGGAATCAGTGGAGCAGGTCAACTTCTTCCTGTTGTGGTGATTAAACCTCTCGTTGTCTCTGCCTCGTTTTAATCACGTTGCTGCTCTGCGTTCACCAGATGGTCTTTGTGTCAGATTGCTTCTTGAGTTTGTTTCACGGTTAATCACACATATTGTTCAGCAATGACTAAACAAAACAGAATAGATCAAAGGGTAGTCCTGCGTCAGAATGGTCCAGTCAAAGTCTAAACTCCAGTTGGGAATCTTTGGCATCTTTACATATGGAGACTCAGAGCTGTAACTTTAAAGAAAAAGATGGTTTTACAAAGTGTTCATTCAGAAAACTGGATATAAATTGTTTCTGTTACACAAAAATTTGCATAATTTCCCTTTGACTTAACGATGCTCTGCTGTCTGTCATGAAATCCCAATAAGATCCATCGAATTTTCAGTTGCAAAAGGGCAAAAACAGCTCCGAAGGCTTTGCTGCAGTCGCAGTTTTGTTGTTTTGCATTTGTCTTGGCCACATACTGAGCTCTGTTCTTAGCAGCAGCTTCTTAACATCAAAACTTCAATTAGTAAGAGCCAATTTCCTGCAATATAGGAAAAGGAAAAAACAGTCCCCTGGGCTCCACTTCAGAACTTTATTAAAGCGCTGCGCAACACTCCTTAATTTGACTTTTTCTTATGCGCTTTCCAACCTTTAGGTCATTGGAGGATAGAATCCGCCCTCAGCAAGATTTGTGCCTTACTGCTGTGGAACAATGAGTAATTGAAAACCTGTAATGTGCAATCCCAGAACCAAAGCCAGAGCTGGCAGTCGGTTAAAAAATGCTGGAGTTAAACGTTTGAATCCCAGAAAGAGGACGGGATAAATGGTCCTTGAGAATTCAGCGTAATCTCTGTGAATCCCAGATGGATCTCTTCTCCTGCCGGGATCTCAGACTTCGCCTGTAAATATGCTCCGCTGCATAAACCGTGAATGGTCATTCAGCAGTTTGAAGGGCATGGTAATGAAGGCCAATGGAAAATCTATTTTAGGCAGATTCAAGGCCGAGGGATGATTAATTAAGAGAGTAGGGAAACGTGATAAATTTTGTCTTTAAGGGGACCCCAGTGGAAAGATTCCTGCATGTTAGACGTGCTCAGCATCGGTTAGCAGGAAAACAGCTGCTGTGTGAAATGTGCCCCGACTCCAGCAGCTCCCAAACCTTGGATCTGATGTTTCCACTGTTCCTCCTGTCACATTCCTCTAACCAGGATGCTATTATGGGAAGCAATCGATGAATGCTCACATGTGAGAGCCCATTTTCCACTGGAACAAATAAATAAAACAGGGCAGCGTATCCAGCCGGTTGCATGTAGCCTCATTTTTGACGGATAGCTTGAATTTTGTGAAAAAACATCACAGAACTCGGCAAGAGATCTGACATCTGGAAGTAAAACTAATACAACAACTGAAGATCCTAATTATTAGACTCGTGTCTCTGATCTAGAGTGGGATGTTTCTGGAAATCGAAAATATGTGTCTGGTTTCATACTGTCTTATTTTCCAGCCCATATCGACGTGTTAATGATGGATTTGATAGAAATCTATTTCAGCAGTCGACCTCTCGCCCAGTGATGGCTGGGATGCGCTCCAGCATCCGGCCCACACTGTTGTTGTTTCTCAAACAAAGATGAAGCCAAAATGGAAAAGCTGTGAGTGAGAAACTAAACACAGCATCATCAGTGTCTCATAACATGGTTGCGTCAGCTCACCGAGGTTTCTGCGCGGCTCGGCTTGGCCTCAACCACAGCACTGAGAGTTAATGGTTGACTTTCTGACTGCAAGATGCTGAAGTCCTGACTCTGCACAAGTCTGGGTAATCAGCTGTCGCCCTCTGTGCTTCTTGTTATCCAGACTTTGTGCTGATATGCTGTGCTTGTTTTTCTCAAGATAGCTTCTTGGCCAAACATCTCTACTTTTACCTGGAAGTCAAACATAAGCCAAGCTGCCATATTCATTTCAGAGAGAGGTTTTCTCCTGCTTACCCTTCCTAATAGGTTTTGTCATTAAATTGAAGCTGCAGCCTGTAGAGGCTGAAAGATTTCTGGATTTTTTTTTGCATTTTCTTAAAACATTTCGCAGTCTGATCTTGCAGTGAACACTGGCACCTGTGTTGAAGTTTTCACTCACAATGTTTCTCCTCATAGAAGGATTTGCTTTAAAGGCCACTGCTAATGGCTTTGTGTTTACACTCCATATGTAACAGGAAACTTTTAAAATGTTTTCTGCTTGTAATATGATTTGTCAGACATTTCGGCTCACATTTAACTTTAAATAGTTTTGAAATCAGATTGCACAGTGGTACAGATGGCAGTACTGCTGGTGTTTAACTGCATGGAGTTTGCATGCTCTCTCTCTCTCTGTGTGTGTGTGTGTGTGTGTGTGTGTGTGTGTGTGTGTGTGTGTGTGTGTGTGTGTGTGTGTGTGTGTGGGTTCTATCCAGGTACTCTGGTTTCCTCCCACATACAGGCTAACAGATCCGTTTAGTCAGTTTAAATTGAAATCAAGTTTGTTTTTCTAGAAAGTCCGTTTCGTTTGCGAAGGTGTGACTGTGCAGTCAAACTCTGACCTGAACTCTGGTTCGCCTACGATCTCTGTTCAGCTGAAGTGAACGCTGATGCTGCTTGACTACACATGTGAACGCCAAATGGACTGGAAATCACTCCAAAAATAGGAAACGGACTACAGCGCAGGGCATTCTGGGTAAATACAACCAAAACAAATGTGCTAGCCTAACGTTAGCATGAGAAAGGAAAACAGAAATCCTACAAGCAATAAAATCTGACACTTCATTTTTGCTTCCGTTTGTGAAGGAAGTTGCGTTCAGTGTCTTCGTCAGATGTTTTCATGTCATTCCTTTCAGTGGTTCTTGGTGCAGCGCCCCTGCAGGCGAGGAGGGGAGCAGGTTTTCAAAGGGTTTGGTTGGTTTGACTCAGAGCAGAGAGAGACAGAACCACAGGAGCTGAAAATGGACCAAATGTTGCAGCTTTGGTTCCCAGTAGAACCGAGTCTATCGGGCCATCAGGTGTGAAAACACCCTGAAAGCCTGACTGTTTGGTTAATTGGTCTCTCTGAACTGTCCTCAGGTGTGAGTGTGTATGCTTGCCTGTCTTGTGTCTCTGTCGCCCTGTGATGGACTACAGGCCTGTCCAGGGCATCCCTCGCCTCCTGCCAAATGACTGCAAGCGATAAGCGCCAGACCCCAGAGAACCTGCAAGGATAAGCAGGTGTAGATAATGGCTGGATGAATAGTTTTGAAATCGCTGGCGACTGGCAGCAATTGCTTCTCTTAAGTCCTTCCTGATGTCTCTACACTTTAGTGTTGTATGCTCCAGAGTAGCAAAATGTCACAACTCCTGCTCTTAGTCGGTTTTTTCACACCTATGGAGAATCATTTAATTATCTAGATTAACTTTCCTTTTAATAACTCGTTGTTTCACATGGTTGTTTTTATATTCTGACACGTGAAACTGAACAGAAAGAGGCTGTACTTTGGTTATAACAAGATGATTTTACTGAATATGAATCTCTTCCAAAGAGAAGTTTGTAAATCTGTTGAATTTAAAACGACTGGCTCTTCCAACAAAAAGTATAACAATGTCTTTAATGCTTTCTGTGGAAGCAGAATGGACTCCTCTGAGCTTTACATTGTGAAAAGAAATCCACGCTCTCGTGTTACTTAGGATACGGTTAGAAACCTTAGAGCAATTAGCAAGTTATGCGTTCCCAGAAGAGAACTGCATGATATTTTCTACAATTGCTTATCAACTTTAATTTGTGACTAGTTTAGCTACAAATTGGAGCAAACTGAACATGAAGGCTCCTCTTTGTCTCTGCAGGCTCATATCTTGTGTCCTCTCTAAACACAAATCTCTGTCAGTGTGATTGTTTAAAATGTGGCTGATGTAAGTTTGTATTTTCCGGAGCATATCATCTGGTAGAGGCATCAGAAACCTAAACACATGCTGTCAAACAGAAATCTTCTTTCTCATAAAATGTCTTCTTGAATAGCCTCTACATCCGTCAGGAAACACGGAGCGTTTCTCTGGCTTTTCCTCCTCAGAAATATTTTTATCTTTTTACCAATAACCTGTTCTGCACTGAATTCACAGAGCGAGCAGCAGAACGCGACATTGGCTGTTTCACTGTGATATAAAGAAACTCATTTTATTTGTTTATTACCCACTGGATGTTAAAGTGATCAGAAAAGGCTGCATGTTGTTCAGAAGTTCTGCTCACGCATATGCTAAATAATATTGTGCATGGAATATTGCTCTCTGTTTATAAATGCGAGGGTCACATTTTCTTTTATTAAACAGCTGCATTCAAAGACTCTTTGGTTCAGACATTTGCTTCCAGTTAGTTTACAAACACTCGTCGCCTGCATGGCAATGAATGTTAATTTGAGGTTATTAACGATTTATTTGAGGAGTCGTTTTTCCTGAGTGGATTCATCAACTAGCTTTAATGATTTAACAAGGAATGGCTGGCAGGAATGGATTTTCATTCATCCATATGTGGTCAAACCTGTATGTACAGGCTCAAATATATGCAGACATGCATACAAAACGTTGCCATTAAAGAATGTTTACTCCTGCTCGGTGTCCATGTTGGAGTGCAACTGGCAGCAGAAAAAGATTTGTTTGACAGAACTGAACTGGGTCGTATTCAGAGCAAATCCAAGATACTCTGTGGAGATTTAAGATTTATAAAAGTCTTTTGGAGCCATTTATAAACAACTTTAGATTCTAAGGATGAGGCAGAGTAATCACACTCTGATGTGGACCAGAAAAGTGAACTCTGGTCTGGATACAAACCTCAGTCTGGGTTGGGTTAGTGTGAAAGCAAACCGCAGCAGCTGAAACTGGAACAACCTACTGGACTATCAGGTGAAAACACCTCAATATGTTTTCACACCATAGTTGCTTAAATGTTTACGAGCAACCCAGGAACTACTGAAGCTCAAGCCTACCATGAATACTAATGAGTTGGGAAACCAGCACCGTCCACAGCGAAGCAGGTTTTAATAGACGTGGAACGAATGAGTGGCAACCAAGAAAAATGCTCTAAAATCAGGTCATTTAGGTTCCACTGAAATTGTTTTATCATCAAACGAGACTTCAGACAGATCTGTCCAAGGTGTACACCTGCTGGTCCTTTCAGGATCCAGAAGGAGCTGGTGCCATTTCCAGCAGCCATTGGGTGACATAAATATGTACTAATCTGAGGCTTTCTTCAGAGCATAGGAACACAGTAACGGTTGTCATTCATGGTGGTGGTAGCATCAGGCTGTGGGGCTTTTAGCAGTGGTATTGGTACGTTGCACAAAATGGCTGTATCTGTTGAAAATACAACTTGCTAAGAGACTTTTACCCAACACCAGCTGGGGTGTGTGCACATATTTCAGTCTACATGGATAGTTGTGACACATTTGTTCTTCTATAAACTATTCAAATAATTAAAAGCCCAACATAAAAATGAGATTTCTGCACTGTTGAAGAGAATGGAGTGAAACTAAAGTGAAATAGTCACTGTGTTAATAATGGCAGGTCAGATTTCCTGATACTTTAATATGTTTTGGCTGGTTTACAGAATGAAGAGAAGTAACAGAAACATATTATTTCACCCAAAAGTTACAATTTACAGGATGCTTTTATGTCATACTTCACCTGCATCAAGGCTGATGAAATTCTTTGAGCTGGCAGGATGTCAAACCGATCGGCATCCTTCAAGCAACACAAAGAGTGGCTTTAAATTGTGATCTGTCCTTACGCCTCCTTTTCAAACATCGGACTGTGTCCTTGGTTGGTCGTAAAGCTGAAAGCACAGACAGAGAACCTTTAAAGTGACTCCAGCACCTGAAAGTAGAAGTATTTTTCCATTTTCTTATGCAGATCTGAAGTAAAAACATGTTAGCTCACAACTCATTATATTTATCCTCATTTACTTTAACCCCAGTTCACTTCCTGCTGCATATTAAACCACAGGAGTTCAGGATATTCATACATTTTCAGTGCCCTGATTGAAAGTCTGACCTCGATAATGTGACACGGTGCCAGCAACACAAAAGAAACAGATGAAAAATATGCTGGGTCCATTGGAGATTTCATTTTCAAGCACAATACAAAAGCCATTCCTTTTTCACGAGTCTCTCTGTTTCTCTGTACCACCCACAGGGCCCAACTGCTATGCGGACACAGAGGTGATACCAGCCGGGCGAGAGGTGAAGATTGATGACTGCACAATCTGCTACTGCACGTATGAGGAGGGCACGTGGCAGATTGAGCGGCAGGCCACCTGCAGTAAAAACGAGTGCTAACAAAGCTAAAGACTGGCACAGGTGAGGAGGGGTGGAGGAGGCAACACCCTCGCCGAACCACATGCACACTCTTGGACTCTCACCCAGTCCACTGATGATCAGGGTCGGACAGTGGCGCGCCAACAATTCAGCATTTATACAGCAGTCACTCCCCAATGACTGAAAATGCTTTTATGAAAGTTTCTAATCTTCACACAGATTATCTATTTATCTATGTCTTAAATTATTTCTGAATATATTCAAAATATAAGGTCATGCTGAACTAGTGAGAAGATATTTTTTATAGTTTCTGTATTTTAATAAGCAATGTACTGGACCAGAGGTCAACAACAACAATAGAATGTACAGAACACACACTCACACACACACAGCTGTCTCTGGAGGTGAAAAACCTCAATGTCTGAACATGTGGTCATGACCTGACCCAACACCAGTCCGGTGCTCGTAACGACGCCTAACCCAATCTGTCCTGAAACCAGTCCAGAACTTACCCCAAACCAGCCCGACATCCATTCCAACACCAGTCCTCATCACTGACCAGTCCTGATCTTTCCCTACCCTAACCCTGACAACCAGGCCCAACTTCAGTCCTAACTGGCTGAAGTTAGGACTGTCAGCAGCAGAAGTCTCCACACCAGGCCCGGACCCGTCCAACACCACTCTTCACACAATCTTGACAAATGTCCCAACTTTGGTCCTGAGTGCGCCGACCACTAGTCCCAGCAGAAACATCTACACCAGACCCAATACCAGTCCAAACACCAGTCCAAACACCAGTCATTACATTACATTACTAATCTTAAGACCAGTCCCAACATTGGTCCCAAGACCAGTAACAACACCTGGAACCCATCCAACTCCACTCCTGACACCAGTCTTGACACGTGGCCCAACTTCAGGTCTGACCCGTCCCAGCAGAACTCCCTCCTTCCAGTCTTGACACCACTTCAGACACCGATCCCTCTACCACCAAAGTGCAGACCAGACCATCTTTCTATTACCAAAGATGGCCAAATGTTTGCTTGTAAGACGACCAGGTTCAAAGTCAATACTGAGAACTGCTAAAGTATTCACACCCCTGAACAGTCCCACATTTTCCCACCTCAGTGTTTTTACTGGAATTTTAAGTGATAGACTAAAACAAAGTCATTTATAGTAGGAACTCTGCATTTGTATCCAACCCCCATTTCCTCTGTGACCCCCAAATAAATCCAGTACCACCAACCTATAAAAGTCACTGGATCAGAGAAGAAAGTCCACCTGTGTTCATTTCCATTTTAAAATGGTCTAATCAAAGTCCAGACCTTAATCCAATTGAAAGACAAATGTTTTCTGGCCAATTTGCCCAGAACAATTATGTCAGGAATCCAGTCTGTAGGTGAGTAAATGTGGTAGGGAGGGAGCTCAGAGTGGTGAGCTGTCTCACCTGTCAGTGTTTTGACTCGGGGGACACATGCATGTTTCATTTTCCTCCCACTCTACCACCATGTACTATTTTGTTTTGCTTTCTTGGTCCATCACAAAAATCCCAGTAAACACATTGAAGTTTGTAACATGAAAAACATGAAACGAAAATCAAAGGTGTGAATACTTTGGCGAAGCAGCGCTGCAGTGAAACAAAACCAGAGGGTAATTCAAAGGGACTCGACTGTTTCTGCTTTTCTTTAATCTTTTCTGGATGTTCAAATGTGCTTTGATTTGAAAGTGCTTTTTTGTATTTCTCTTCGTATTGGTGTTCATGTTTGAAACAAATGCCAATCTGTGCTCTGTAAATGCTCAAATAGTAACTTTTTATAGTCCATGTCGGTGGTGTTTTGTATTGACGGTCTTACAAATGAATAAAAATGTTCCTGCTTTTATTTGAATCATGACTCGTTACTGAGATGGACTGACTGAACCCTTTTTCTGCCAGATATCCCACAGTTCCTGTTAAACGGGACAAATCCGAACAAATCCCCCTCCTCTGGCGTGTACATTTCCCCCGGTTCTGAAGTCCTGGGATGGGATATGTTTGTGTGAAAGCTGCAGGTAAATATTTAATGAGCTGTCGAGAGGATGAGAAGCTACCTGCCGCAGCTTCATTTCCAGCTGCTAGAAGCATCACAGTATAAACAGGAAGATGTTACCGGTGAGAATACTGATTGTCCTGAGCCGCCTCTGGATTTCTGAGTTCGCTAATAAAGGCCAGACAGGAGGCTGCAGCGCCGCTGATTCCAATTTAGTTCAAGGATTTCGACACAGTTGCTTCACATTCTTCCTGCCTTCGTTTTCAATATCGGCTCGTGGAGTAATGAATGCAGCTTGTCGTGGCCGATCGACCGGCAGATCAAAATGAAAATGAATAATTTAAGTTGGGGTTATGAGCAGCCGTGGGCAGGCTGCGGTAAACGGATGCAGGTGTTGTGTTTCTGCCTCTCTGCGCTCTTTGTGTCGCCCCTCTGCCATGTCCAGACCACGCTGTGAAACTCTTTGATTCTGAGGTTGCCAGACAACCGGACGGCTGTGCATCTCCAGCAGCGAGACGTGCCCGTCAGACAGACAGCGGGATCCAGGTAAATAAGCCTGAGTGCATGCTACGCTACGCGACAGGCTCCTTTCAGAACAGCTGGGGGCCACAGAGCTGTTAAGATCCTCACTCCTCTGCCTCTTTTTACTGTAAGGGCTTCAATCAAAACAAATCCATTCATCCACGCTGTGCAGGACGTGTGCTTGTTTTCCCTCTTATCCTCTTTCTAAAGAGATTTGCTGTGATATTATCTCTGTTTTCATTCATATTGCCAGGATAATGCCTAATTTCCCATGCAGCTCGCCCGCTGAGGGGTAATGGTCCTGTCTGTCCCTGCCCTGGTCATTAACAAGCTGCAGATCAGGACATTTATTATACATTTGAAACCTGACATTAAAACTGTATTAAGAGACGAGGCCATTTCTTTTTTCATTGTCTTCTAGTGGATCAGACTTCATTGTTCCGGTTTGGATGTTGGTGGAGTGAAGGATTTCCACGGTTCCCTCCTGAACCCGATGGTCCCATGAGCCAATCTTGAAAAAGAAGAAAACGATGGATGGATCTCACTGAGGGTCACTTAACTCCCAAAGTTTAAGGGGTCATTTTGTTACCATTTCAAGGAACAACAGCTGTCACTGACTTTGTTTCTCATCCGTTCTTGAGTTAGCTTTTACGGTCTTTTTTCCCCAACTTCCTGTTGTCACACAGGTTGTATTTTTTGCAGACAAACGTGACCCAAATCTACGTCTTTTGCACATACCCAACTTTTTTTTACTGGAGTCTTAACGAACCGATTCCTGTCTTTTCACATCCTTTTTATATGTGGAACTAAATCAGATGCATATCTAATTGTTTTCAAAGCGTCTGCATTATATCGGACTTTTACATCATTGATGTGAGACGTATCAAAATTCTGCACCAGCAGAATTCATCTTTGGTTTTTGTAAATTTTGTTGGTGTGTCAGATTTATGTGTGTACCAGAAAAATGCAAATACAAAGGTTCCTTATGGATGTAGAAAAGCAATGCAATTAATTGTGTTTTAAACATTTTCATGCATTAAAATCTAATTAATTAATCATAATTATCACCTTAGTGACCCAGCCATGATTTAAGTTATTAAAAAAGCTCTATATTCTTATTTTGGCATATAGCAAAAACAGATAATCCTAACTAACCTAAAACTCAAAGCTTTAGAGTGGTCAGACGATGAATATCCGGTTTCAACTTTAAGTTTTTCAAAACTGGATCCGTGGGCAGAAGAAAGCTGTGATTAAGAGAGGATATAGAGTCTGCTCGTCAGAGTCTTTCACTTTGAAACCAAATTCCCAGAGAAGTAGGCATCTAAACTCCATCAAAGACAGGCCATTAATTGGACACATCTGTTGGAAAGCCCCATCAGAGATTAGGCTGGCCTCTCCCAGAGCTGAAACCGTGTAATTAGGCTTCTGCCCCGGCCCGGACAATGCACGCTGCGCGTTCGTATTACAGGAGGTGATGAAATACATTATTCTTTTACAGCAATCAGCCAGCCTCTGTCTTTTAAAATTGAGCATCATGTGGAGTAATGCTTGGAGTGGTCAACAATCCAGCCAGCTTCAGAAATAAGATGCAGCAATAAATGTCATGCAGACATAAAGGCCTTTCTGAGTACAGCCAATTCTAAAAAATATATATTTTTAACTACGAAATAAAATAGATGTCTGTAAAGGAACAAAAATATCCATTTTGTTGTTGCAGAACATGTCAGAGGTTGAGCCAGGCACAACAAAAAATCGAAAAATTCATGAATTTTGATTATGTGAAGGTTATAAAATCAACAGAAGGTTGAGGAAAGATGAAAAAGATGGACCATCTGTCTCAGTGTTCAGAAAGCCGACATCAGGGATCACATGTATGAGGCGGCATTAGAGCTCAGAGCAACACACATCTGTGATGCTGAAAACTATGTGGAAGCTTTGATTAGCATACGCTGTCATCCAGACGTGCTGCTGCAGACATTTCTTGTTCATTTCGACAGGATAAAGTCGAGCCGCTTTCTGTCCTCCACCACAGCATGGCTCCTTAAAACAGCTCCAACAGACTCCAGTAAACTCTGAACAGCAGGACGCTGGAATCTAAAAATTGGTGGGCTGGATGTGAGAAAGGTTTCTTTTTTTCCGTTTGGCCTCATGCATCAAAATCCTTCACTTGTTCTCTTCTCTGCTTGTTGTGAAACACAACGCCGGAGGGGCTTCCCGGCCACAGAGGGAACCGTCCTCAGCTCCGGCTGTTTCCTTTGTGTTATCTTTTGAAGTTAAATAGGAGAGTTTCAGAAAAAAAAGTTTTTATTAATGATGGAAAAGTAAGTACACCCCAACAATAACCTTTCCTGTTTGAGTTTATCAAGACTTTGGCCTCAATTCTTTCTTTTCTTTTTTGCACAGCTGTTTTAAGGTATTATTGGAGCATTATGAAGAAGTTAAGGTCTGGACTTTGACTAGACCACTGAAATACCCTTGTTTTCTTTTTTCAGCCGTTCTGGAGTAGATTTGCATTTTGTGGTTCATTCTTTTGAAAGTTTAGCTTAGATATTCTCTCTGAAGAGACGAGGCCATTATAAACAACCCATTCTTCTTCTGTGGTTTTCTAAATTACCTCTTATGAACTTTAACACTTAAATGCAAAGTGAGGCCTGTGGATCTAAAGACGGTGTATTAACTGAATCTGGAGTAAAAGTTAAGTTTTGTTTTCACCCTCCACCAGTTTTTGGTAGAAATGATTTATTTTCCATTTTAACAGGAAGAAGTGCAGATGTTCTTGATCTCATCAGCTCCTCTATTTGCTCGTACAGCTGAAGATTTTAATCAAACTCTAGAGAAATGACTCTTAGTCTTTTACCAAAGGCAAAAGAGAAATCCTACAACCGCTAACTTCTTATACCACTCCAGTTTTGTTTGCAGTTTGTGTCTTCTGAGATTTTTGTGTCGTTTCCTTCAGTGATTCTTGGTGCATCGCCCCCACAGGCGAGGAGGGGAACATGTTGCTCAAAGAGTTTGGTTGGTTTGATTCAATGCAGTGTGAAAGGGAACCGCAGCAACTGAAAATGTCAAAAAATTTGCAAATTTGGTCCAATCGGACCGAGTTTACTGGACTATCAGGTGTGAAAACATTAAACGATAGAAAGAATCATAAGTTCTCTTTAAAAAAATAATGATTTTATAACCAAAGGTTTTACAAGGGAGGAAGAATTTATTCACTATTAAGGTCTTCTACTTTAAACTGGCTGGTGTAAATTCAAACTTTTCTTGTTCTCTGTAAAAATGTTTTTGTCACTGATTTTATGAATCAAAGGCAGCAAAGGATGATATAATTACCTTAATTTTCTAAGCTATTGATTGCAGCCTCTAACAGGCTTTACTTCAGCCTGTCTACTTCTGATTTGATCTGCTTTCCGCCATCAGATCTTTAGTAAACAGGACGGGATAAAAGGTCACCCAGGAGATTCATCAGCATCATGTAAACAGAGAAGTCATCACATCATGTTATGTTCTCATGAATAATTCATTTTACCAAAGTTTACATTACTGAAGGAAACTGTTCATTACCTTATTATCAATACTGCAACAGAACGTTTTAAACTTTTACCTCAGGTCAAAAAAAACGTTGATGGTTTATTATTAACACCAACATATGAATGATTGAAAATCTGAATGGAATAATACAAAATGCATCTTAATCTCATTTTTATCCTTGGATTTTATTTGTCAGGTATTGAAAAAGCCGAGTCGTTTACAACGCACATTTAAAGGAGACACTAAGATGAATATATCCAAGGTCTTGTTTGTAAAGCCTTCTACTATTTTCAATACATCTCCTTTTATCATTCTAATAAATTAGTTTCATGTTGTCAAATTGGCAGATGTAAAAACTCAGGAGGAAAGTCTCAACGTGCGACGGCTCATCAGCAAAAGCATCTGATTCCCGCTCAGCTGTAAAATCTCAGAGGGAAGATGCATCTTGATTGAAGCTTTAAATCAAACCACTTCTGTGCAAAATTCAATCAAAGTTTTGAACGCATCAGTCACGATTTCTCCTCCATAAATATGAGTGTCAGTGGCGCCGCCGTTTGCCGTCTTATCAAATGCATGAAGAGCTCGGAGACGATTGAACAGAGGTGAAAATGTTCCACGAACTCATGAGACAGGAAAAAAAAAAAGCTACCTGCCTCCATCTCCAGCCGGCGGAGTTGGGAACTTTAGATTAGCGGTATCTGCAGGAAGCAGACGCCGCAGCTGCTGTTAGCAGCAGCACAGGAAGTCCCGCGCTCTGCCGCCAGGCCCGGTGGGCCGGGCGGCTGCTCGGCTCTCCTCACTCATTAGAGGTGAATAATTATGTCGGATTGTGTTTTTTTTCTTCTGTTGTTGTGTGTTTTATCTTGAAACAGGAAGAGCTTGACGGCAGCTGAAGGTTATGAATATTTCATTCCACGTTTGCAGCGTTTCAATTTCAGTTTCAGAGGGAGCGGCGAGCTTTTAGCCGTTTGAATGAAAGAAAAGGCGGTTTTATCTGTAAGTGCATTTAGGCTTTCCGCCTAATAAGGCTCTGTTATCTGCAGCTGTGCAGTTCATTAGCAGATTTCCGATTGTTCTTTCAGGAAGTGAGGGTCTCTTTGAATTCCTGCTGAGGAAACTCCAGGCCTCTGTTCCTCCAGACCCCGACTGAAGCTGAACGTTAATTTCAGCGGACAGCTGTTAAATGCTGCTAAGATGCTTTGAGGATTCTATTTGTGCCCTCTGAAATCATTTCAAAGCACATCTCTTCAAATCCATTAAACCCACCTTTGAATCTGCTGACACTCCTCGCAGCCCGCGTGTATCATTCCCATGTGATTACGACGCTCCTTGATCAATCCGAGCGAATCGCTTCTGGATCGAGCGCCCGGCTCTCCAGCGTCTGGGGCCTGAAATTGTCTTCTATAGATTAGGTATTATAGCTCCAGCTCTTCTCCTCTGCCATTAGCAACATATTCACTTTTCCAATTTTACCTCTCTGGCTCTGCTGGCCGCCAGATGACGGCGACAATTGCGACTCCTCGATCTGAGTGGAGTTGCTTCTCCAGTCACACCTCACACAGTGACAGATGTGCTCCGACATTACCGGAGCATTAGATGGAAATCAAACAACTTATATGGCTTTGTTTTGGAGTTAAGAGGTAATCCAAACCATGGAGCAAGCAAATATCTCTTATTTTCTGTCAGTGACTGCAGGTTCAATCTGTCCCTTTCCATCAGCGGCTGTTAAAGGCCAGGTAGCTGAGTGATAAGGCTTTAAAGCGTCTCAGAGGACACCGTTACAATTTCATCCGTGGCACACAGACGCTGCCAATGTGACCTGCTTGCAGAAGACGCTTTGCAGAAGCTGGAGAGCCGGGCACATCTGCATAAGCTGCTGTTAGACCACAGATAGTAAGGTTGATGGTTCGGCTATCATAAAGAGGCAGCTCTGTGGAATACTAAGTGTTTGTATTTGCAGCACAACATTCATCTTGTTGGGTTTTTTCATTTCTTAGCCCTGAAACTGTAATTTATCATACAGGTCGTGATACAGAGAGCCTGGTGTTAGTGCCTTAGCCAGTGGCTCACGTGCTGCAGCACATCGCCTGGAGTTATTTTGGGTTTATGAAAACCATTAGAGGAGTCAGATTAAAAAAAAAAAAAACAAACCTTCACATGTGCACCTGCTTGTGAGAAGAAAAATGAAGTTATAGAAGCGGATAATTTATGTCAGAAAATTTACAGAGGGTGTAGTTTCCAAAATTCCGATTTTTCCCATTTTTATACTTCCATTTCAGTTTCTACGGCTTCTAAAAACAATCTAGAAACAGCTTAAACAGCCGTTTTCTGACAAGATAATATTTTTTGGTGTCTGGAAAATGAGCCTTTTAAAAACCTTCCCAATGTAACATCACAAATCAACAGGCACTGCCCGTTACCTGGCAATCCCAGCAAAGCCCAGTCTGTTACCTAGCAACCCAAGCACATTTGGTTTTACTACTGTATGAGCTGTATAATGGCTGCTGGAAAAGACAAGTGTTTTCTTGTTGACCCACAATCCAGAAATCACTTGCTGCTTTCTTTGCAGTCGTGCAGGAGGCTCTACTGATGCTTTTCGGTCGTATAGTTGTGCATCTATTTGCAGCCATTTTCACCTCTGAGTGTAAACGTTGAGTTGTGGGCGTTGCCAGCAGCAACTAATTGGATTTAAAGTGACAAACGCTCTAAAACAGCTCATTCTGAAACTGAGCAGACTAAAATCTCATGATCCAAAAATGATTTGGGCAAAAAATATGACGAACATGTTTTGTGCAACCCGTGGACGTAATCTAACCTGTTCACTTTAAAGTAATATAATCATACATACCTCAAAAGAACGCCTCAATCTCCTTAAAATAAAACCAACTCAAGCATTTATTCATTTGTACTTTACTTTTTTTCTTTTACCATTCTAGGAACTGCTAATCAGTAATCAATGACTCTCCGTTTCACTGGGTGGAAATAAAACATGAGGCCTATTTCTGCTCTGCTTGATGAGAAAACAGTTATATTTCCCCCCACAGTGAGAACTGTAGAGGTGGGTGAAAAACTCTCCCAAGCTCCCTGCTGGAGAATAAAGTTAAACTTTTTAACTTATGCTGCACATTATTTAAGAAAAGAAACATGTGAGTAAATTGGCCTAACGGGATTAAAATTGATTACAAAACAAACAACACCCAATAAACCTGGTAATACTTGTTTTTTTTTAAAAATAATGTACTCACAAAAACGGGTAAACCCAAAATAGAACAGATGCATTAAATCAGCAAAGCATCTCACTATAACCCAACAGAAAGCTGCAGAAATGCTCAAATGGTAATTCTAGTAATGAATGCAAATGGTAGATAATGACTAAATGTGCAAAAATGTTGGGTATTCACTCTATTTTCCCAGAAGACAGTACTGCAGCAAAAAAAGACAAATTAACATCCCAAAGCATTAAAACATTTTAAGAACATACAATCTAAATAAAAACCTTAGCAACCTGGAGTCCAGCCCCGCTCTGCTGCATTCAGAGACAAGCAGGTGACTCCAGTCTACACAATATAATATTAAATATCTGAGGAATAAAAACTCCTTGACCATTCAGAAATCTCTCATCTTGGCTGGTTGGCCGGAGCAACCAAGCTCCAGTTTTTCATTCCTTCACCAAATCAGGAGATTGGAACCATAAAAAGCTTCAGTTGTGCAGAAAGAAAAGGTAAACTCCCCCATATTCTGCAAAAACACTAAATCTAACCAAGCATTTGTGTCCAGCTGCAAGTGAAAATATTTTATTACATTGAAAATAAGGCAAAATACGAGTATGAATAGCTAATTTTCTTCTGATAAGAATTGGATGCAGATGTTATAAGTTTATACGTTTTTCTACTCCTTTTCATTCATGATTTCTTTCAGTTGTTACACAAACTATTCATATTTATAATTGAGTGAATTAAATACAAAATAAAAACCAGCTCCTCTAAACTGTATATCTGTTTGTGACAATCTTGTCCAACGTTTCTGATTTTCTATGTTTCCCACCGCGTCACACACTGTAGAAAGTGGAGCTTCACTCTGTTGGTTTTCTAGTAAAGCAGGTAATTTACCTTGATCAGAGCAAAAAGGAAGCAGCCTTGGTGGGGGAAGAGGGAATTAATAATGAAAACTGAGGTCTCAAAGGAACAAGTCTATCCGTCTCTGTGACCAAAAAAGTCCATTACCTTCAGCGTGTCTTTGGCTAATGCAGCGTCCTGAATGTAATTGAAAATCTGAGTTGTTATTATGCACGGATCAATAGTAGGAATGTGGAGTGGAGGCTCTTATGTCTCTTTTAGAGCAGAAAGAATGTTTCCTAAAAGTAGAAATGATGTATTGTTAACTAGCCTTTTGTGCCGGATCACAGCAGAGCTCCTAATCCACAGCCTCTCCATGAGTCCGTTTCATTTCAGGCTCCTCGTTCCTGCAGCTCTCTGCTACGAGGTCTGGCACTTTTTACCAATGCAAGCATATCCAATGTTATTTTCAGACAGCTTCCATACACTCTCTGCATGAGTGGCTGTATGCTGCTTCTCAGACTTGAATGGATGCATTTGTTTGCTTCATTTTTTGAGTTTCTACAACTGTTTGAAAAACAGCGGTATGTGTGGAAGGTCATTATTTACTTTTTTTATATATATATATTTTTTTTTTATCACATTCTGCAGCAGCCTGGCGTCTCGCATAAAGCCCAAGGTTACTGTGAGTGGCCTTACAGATGTGAATGGATCTGAGCATGTTTTTTCAGCTGGAAGAGTCTGAACAGATGAAAAGGGAAGCTGAGTAATGATGGATCTGCAGGAGGTTTACCGGTTTGTAAAGTCACACAGTCAAAAATGATCAGAAATAATTTGGGTTATTTAGTCTTTCATTCAAGTGTTCCCTTTTCAGTCATTTCTTAGCTATTCTAGGATAGAATAGCTATCCTTAAATCATTTGAAGCTAACTAAATGTCAGCTCCAAACTAAATGTTTAATTAACAAGCTAAATATTTAGCTTCTAAATAAATATTTAGTGAGCAAGCTAAATAAATATTGCTAACTAAATATTTAGTTAGCAAGCTAAATATTTAGCTCCAAACTAAATATTTAGATAGCAAGCCACATGTTGAGCTCAAAACTAAATGTTTACTCAGCAAGCTAAATAATTATCTTCAAACTAGTTTAGCTAGGTAGAAACTAAAATAAATATTTAGCAATTTTTTTTAGCTCCACACTAAATATTTAGTTAGCAAGCTAAAAACTTAGCTAAATTTTCAAGCTAAATATTTAGTTCAGATCTAAATGTTTTGTTTGCCACTTAAATATATAGTTTGTACTAAATATTTAACTCTCTAGTTTAATATTTAGTTTGAATCCTTGAAATGTACAAATGAATGACAAACGTGAAAATATAACTGAAAAATGAATCATGTTCTTTTCTCTTATGACAGGCTAGATAACCCAAACTATTGCTGTTAATTTTTAATGAGTAATTTTACAAACAGTTTATAGTTTAAAATGTTTTTCATGCACAGGGATTTCCAGCTTTCAGTCATTTCTAAAATTTTGCATGATGTCCCTTTAATCCACATGACTGAATGGGACCAACTGTTCACATGTTGCCTTAAATTCCTGGGAACTGAACCCCAGATGGCTGCATAGAGGTTGAATTATTCCTCCATACACGGTGTGCCTTCTCCTCCAGTTCACCTCACCACCCAACATTTTAACGCATGTTAGGAGGAAAAACACTTTAGTGAGTTATTAGAACTAGATGTTTTTGTTCAGAAATTACTGGCACCACTTGTACTTGCATCCCTGCTGTGAGTAATTTGTACAACACGTCCCCCCTGCCAGCTGGACAGCACTTAGGCTTCTGCTGCAACGGTTCACAAACAGACAGATCTTTGACCGTTCCTCCTGACACCAACTTTCTAGATCCTGCTTTCTCTCCTCTGTTCTCTCTAGAGTTTTTGGGGACGAAGTTGGTTGTGGATAGAGTTTATTTGATGTGTCTTGAATCATTTTTATGTTTATTTGACCAAATCTTTTGGATCATCATCCTCCTACTACTAGATGTCGGCTTTTATCTAAAGTGTTTTGGATTCCAGTAAGTGTACAATGTTTTGGACTCTTAAAGTTCCCAAAGCTTGTGGAAGAGAAACCAGGCTAACGGATCCTCCGCCGTACTTACCAGTGAGTCTGAGAGGCTTCTCCACATGTTCACACCAGATTCAACTGGACAGTTTTACTCCCACCAAAACACACACAAATAAATTAGTTCCCATAGAGATTAGCAAACTCCATGTTTACATTTGTGATAGAACAAAAAAAAAACATTGTGGCTTGTAGACCGTCTAATGGTTGCCATGGATACTTGGTGACCACAAGATGCCACTTTTTGCTACAGATCTCCAACATTAATTGCTTTTTCTACCTCCTTTACCAACATCCAAACTAAAAATGTAAAGGGGAAACATGTCGTCTTCCATTCCTGCTTCCTGCTAATAAGATCAAATCAAAGGGTCAAAGAGCAAAAGTCAAGAGTTCAAGCAAAACAATGGCTTCAGGAGAGCATCCATAACCAGATAACCGTCACTTCCTGTTAATCTTTCTTCTCTATTCAATGCCGAACGTGTGTGTTTATGAAAGTGGCTGAAATGAAAACTGTTGGTTGCATTCCATCAAAAATGTAATCGTTGTCCCAACATACCGAGGATGAAAAGATGAGAGAGAAGAAAACCGGAGGGAGGAACGATCTCTGGAGCTGAAATAAAGACGTTTCCCTCAGTGCAACATGCAGAATCAAATAACAGTAACTGAGTTAAGCCCAACTCCACCTGTTGCTTCACTCGCTCTGCCTGCAGCTCATGCTAAATGAGTTAGCGATTAGCCAGATGTCTGCGCTCGTCTCTGGTACCAGTTCAGACTGTTAGGTTTATCAGACCGGATTCCTCTGAGGTCTGAACAAGTCAGTCTGCTGCAGGTCAGCTACTCAACAGGATTTTATTTTAATATTTGCAGTAACAGAAATTATCTCAATGGTTGTTTGGTTTTGGCTTAGAATCGGATTAGGTGAATTGGACTAAAACACTAGCAAACATCTCTTACTTGCTTTTTCTCTGTTACATTTGCTTTAGCTTGCAGCTGATTGAAAGTGTTACAATCCCTTTGTATCCAGAGCTAAGGGGTGAAAAAGCAGCGTCAGGCCATTAGACTTCAGATTTAAAAGTTATTGATGATAGAAAAACTGATTCCTCTAGAGCACATGTGTCAAACTCAAGGCCCGCGGGCCACATGTGGCCCGCCATGTCATTTTATGTGCCCCCCCAGCATTTTATAGGCCC